>NC_053024.1:624791159-624927037 GCF_003073215.2 Triticum urartu
GGGGTAGTAGGCGCGCCCCCTACCTCGTGGCCTCCTCCTTTGTTTCTTGATGTAGGGTCCAAGTCTCCTGGATCATGTTCGGTGAGAAAATCACGTTCCCGAAGGTTTCATTCCGTTTGGACTCCGTTTGATATTCCTTTTCTTCGAAACCCTGAAATAGGCAAAAAAAACAGCAATTCTGGGTTGGGCCTCCGGTTAATAGGTTAGTCCCAAAAATAATATAAAAGTGGATAATAAAGCCCAATAATGTCCAAAATAGTAGATAATATAGCATGGAGCAATCAAAAATTATAGATATGTTGGAGACGTATCAAGAATCCCCAAGCTTAATTCCTGCTCGTCCTCGAGTAGGTAAATGATAAAAACAGAATTTTTGATGCGGAGTGCTACTTGGCATAATTTTAATGTAATTCTTCTTAATTGTGGTATGAATACTCAGATCCAAAAGATTCAAGACAAAAGTTCATATTGACATAAAAATAATAATACTTCAAGCATACTAACTAAGCAATTATGTCTTCTCAAAATAACATGGCCAAAGAAAGTTCATCCCTACAAAATCATATGGTTTAGTCATGCTCCATTTTCGTCACACAAGAATGCTCTCATCATGCACAACCCCGATGACAAGCCAAGCAATTGTTTAATACTTTAATAATCTCAAACCTATAAACTTTCACGGAATATATGAGCGCGAGCCATGGACATAGCACTATGAGTGGAATAGAATATGATGAGGGGGTTATGTGGAGAAGACAAAAAAGGAGAAAGTCTCACATCAACGAGGCTAATGCTAAACCATATGAAACAACAGGAGGTATGGTGCATGAAACGAGGCTAATAGGTAAACGGAATGGCGGAAAGTTGCATGGCAATATATCTCGGAATGGCTATGGAAATGCCATAATAGGTAGGTATGGTGGCTGTTTTGAGGAAGATATAAGGAGGTTTATGTGTGAAAGAGCGTATCATATCACGGGGTTTGGATGCACCGACAAAGTTTGCACCAACTCTCAATGTGAGAAAGGGCAATGCACGATACCGAAGAGGCTAGCAATGATGGAAGGGTGAGAGTGCGTACAATCCATGGACTCAACATTAGTCATAAAGAACTCACATACTTATTGAAAAAATCTACAAGTCATCAAAAACCAAGCACTACGCGCATGCTTCTAGGGGGATAGATTTGTAGGAAAGGACCATCGCTCATCCCCGACCGCCACTCATAAGGAGGACAATCAAATAACACCTCATGTTTCAAATTTGTTACATAACGTTTACCATACGTGCATGCTACGGGACTTGCAAACTTTAACACAAGCATTTCTCAATTTCACAACTACTCAACTAGCACGACTTTGATATTATTACCTCAATATCTCAAAACAATCATCAAGCATCAAACTTCTCTTAGTATTCAAAACACTCATAAGATTTTTTTTACTAATCTTGAATACCTAGCATATTAGGTTTTTAAGCAAATTACCATGCTATTTACTACTCTCAAAATAATCTAAGTGAAGCATGAGAGATCAATAATTTCTACAAAACAAATCCACCACCGTGCTCTAAAAAGATATAAGTGAAGTACTAGAGCAAAACTATATAACTCAAAAAGATATAAGTGAAGGACAAAGAGTATTCTAACAAATTCCAAATCATGAATGACTCTCTCAAAAGGTGTGTACATCAAGGATGATTGTGGTAAACTAGAAAGCAAAGACTCAAATCATACAAGACGCTCAAAGCAAAACACATATCATGTGGCGAATAAAAATATAGCTCCAAGTAAAGTTACTGATAGAAGTAGACGAAAGAGGGGATGCCTTCCGGGGCATCCCCAAGCTTCGGCTTTTAGGTGTGTCGGTGCGGAATGACACCTATGGGATCACAAGAATCCCTACTACGGTTAGCGGGGCACGGGGTCATGGGAAGAGCGGATCTAACAGGTAGCACACAGCTTGTTTATCCAGGTTCGGGCCGCAAGGATGCATAAAACCCTACTCCTGCTTTGGTGGATTGTATATCTGTGTTCTTCAGCTAGCTATGGGGCGTGAGGAGCTCCATAAAGCCGAATCCTTCTCCTGGTCGCCTCGGGCCTCCTTTTATAGAAAAAGGGGTTGCCACAGTGGCACACAGGAGGTGGAAAGGGTACAGTGATGCGAGGTTATCCCTCGCATTACATGACAAGGCGCATTTAATGTGTCTTGCTTAGGTGTCCTTGCTTTATCAGGGACGAGGGAGAGATTTGTCTCGTCCGTCGCCGCTCCTTCTTGCGTCGACACGTGCCCTGGCCAGCGATGCCTGAGATGCCACGTAGGTAGGCAGGCAGCTGAGGTGGCGCAGTGGTGGGTCTTCACGAAGATCTGCATGCCGCCACGCAGGTGCCTGCCCAGCTGGTTGGGTCGGCAGCTGCATGCATGCGTTGGTGGAGGTTTAGTCGGCGTGGGCCTGATGGTGGCCCCGCGTGTGTCCTCGGAAAGGGCCTTGCCGGTGCCCCGGTAAGGATCTTGCCGAGGCGCCCGCTGTCATCCCCGGCAAGGCGCTTGCCGGGGGCCTTGTGGTCTTCCTCGGCTGGGATCCCGCCAAGGGTTGTCGTCTCCTTAGTGCGTATCCGATCTTGAATGTCTTCACAAAGATCTGCATGTTGCCACAGGGATGTCTCCCAAATCCTTGCCCTTTGGGGGCAGTGGACTCAAGGGTGACTTGCTCCGTAGGCGCGGGACAAGTCGTCGCGGCAAGGGTCTTGCCGGGGCTGCTAGAACTGTCTCCCGGCAAGGATCTTGCCGGGGGGAGTCCGCTTCGTCCCCTTTGCTCTTCGTGGTCTTGGCCTTGGCGTCGTTCTAGTTCTCTTGAGCTTCGGTCTTACCCTGGTTCACCTCCCTTGCCTTGCTTGGTGTGGTGGTGCCCGTGGCTCAGACTGCCCATGCACAGTTATAGGGGTACAAAAAGTGTACCCCTCCTTTTGTACACTGACAGGAGCCCCCGGGCCTGGTCCACACATAAGCGCAACGCGTTGTTTGGGCTAGGCCCAAAAACGGTGCGCGGGCAGGCGGGGCGGTTTTTATGGCGGTAAGATTCTTCGCGCGCTGCGCTTCCCACGACTCCCGCGCGTGGCGCGGCGTGGGGAGGTGCGTGTGACGTGGGCGGCATGCGTGGGGTTGGTTCCCGCGGGCATGCGTCACACCACAGTTAATGTGAAAGGAGGCGGCCCGTGTTTTCCTCCATAAAAAAGGAATAACCGCGGGCGCGCTGCTCACTTTCTCCTCTTTCCTCGTGGCTTTTCCAATCTCAGAGCTGCCGTTTCCTCTCTTCCTTCCTTCCTAAGCTTCCGCGGTCGCCTGCCGTCGTTGCTTCGCCATCCTCCTTCCCAAGCCCTCTAAACTTCTTGGCCGCCATGGCGCCCAAATCCGTCAAGGGCAAGGGGGTGCCTAAGGGCGCTGGGACTGTGGAGCCGCCGGAGAGCGCGCTGTCGGGGGACCGAACGAAGTCCTCCTTTTTATTCCCCTCGACGGTTGATGTTCATGAGCTCCGGGCCTCATTCAGGCCCCTATGAGGAGCGAAGACGGGGGGAGAGAATTCGGGACACCCGGCGATGCGCGTCATTCCTGCTGCTTGCGCCGATCCTGCTCCAAATCGGTATCCCTTTTTCGTCGATTATCTTTCTTGCGGGTTATGCCCCCTTTCTCCGATTTCTTCTATGACATTATGCACACCTTCGGCTTTCGCCTCTTGGATTTTACTCCGAATGCGGTGGCGTGCATGGCTTTCTTCGCGCATCTTTGCGAAGGCTTTGCCGGTGTGCAGCCCAACACGGCGCTCTTCCGCCATTATTTCTTCCCTCGGATCCAGCCGGGAGGTGCCGTCTCTGGTTGCGTCACCTGGATCCCAAGATCCAAGGGGGCGTACCCGTATGGTGCCGTGAAGGAGAGGTGGGAGGAATGGCGTGGCCGGTGGTGCTGGATTGAGGATGAAGACCCGCTGGAATTCTGCAAGGTCCGCCGAGTGCCGCCGGTCCGCGGCAGCGATTGGAGTGATGTTGACGTCGCCGATGAGAGGCTCACTATCGCCACCACCAGGATTCTCTGGCTCAGGTTCAACACTAATCCCGAAAGTATAGGGAGTGTGCGATGATGATCATATCAATCTTGGAACCACTTCCAACACACATCGTCACTTCACCCTTAACTAGTCTCTGTTTATTCTGCAACTCCCGTTTTGAGTTACTAATCTTAGCAACTGAACTAGTATCAAATACTGAGGGGTTGCTATAAACACTAGTAAAGTAGACATCAATAACATGTATATCAAATATACCTATGTTCACTTTGCCATCCTTCTTATCCGCCAATTACTTGGGGTAGTTCCGCTTCCAGTGACCAGTCCCTTTGCAGTAGAAACACTTAGTCTCAGGCTTAGGACCAGACTTGGGCTTCTTCACTTGAGCAGCAACTTGCTTGCTGTTCTTCTTGAAGTTCCCCTTCTTCCCTCTGCCCTTTTCTTGAAACTAGTAGTCTTGTCTACCATCAACACTTGATGTTTTTCTCGATTTCTACCTTCGTCAATTTCCGCATTACGAAGAGCTTGGGAATCGTTTCCGCTATCCCTTGCATATCATAGTTCATCACGAAGTTCTACTAACTTGGTGATGGTGACTAGAGAATTCTGTCAATCACTATCTTATCTGGAAGCTTAACTCCCACTTGATTCAAGCGATTGTAGTACTCAGACAATCTGGGCACATGCTCACTAGTTGAGCGATTCTCCTCCATCTTTTAGCTATAGAACTTGTTGGAGACTTCATATCTCTCAACCTGGGTATTTGCTTGAAATATTAACTTCAACTCCTGGAACATCTCATATGCTCCATGACGTTCAAAACGTCTTTGAAGTCCCGATTATAAGCCATTAAGCATGGTGCACTAAACTATCAAGTAGTCATCATATTGAGCTAGCCAAACGTTCATAACGTCTGCATCTGCTCCTGCAATAGGTCCGTCACCTAGCGGTGCATCAAGGACATAATTCTTCTGTGCAGCAATGAGGATAAACCTCAGATCACGGATCCAATCCGCATCATTGCTACTAACATCTTTCCCGGCTCACCCGGGCTGGACTCACCCTTGAGATGATCGGCGGACTTCATTCGTCGCCGGATCGCCCCGTTGCACAACAAGGGGAGGCCAGCCTGGCTTTTTACGAATCCGGCTGACATATATGCGACTCCGTCCTGGCCTCGACCACAATTTCACGGTGTTGGCGCATGCCCACTTCTGCCAGTGGCTTTTCCAGCTTGATGTGGGTCGCGATGGCAAGGTCGAACGGACCGGCAAGGCCGCGAGGGCTGCCGCAAAGGTTGGCAAGGCCCTCAGGGGCCGTTTTTCAAGCTGCCAGCGGGGGTGGTCCCGCTGTGGAACAATTCACGTCGGTCCGAGATCATCGCCATGATGCCGGACTATAATGCGCACGGCCCTGTCCCGAGCTGGAAGGAGCCGAGGGACGCGGATGTGCAGCAATTATTTGACACCCTGATCGAGGTGTATGTCAATGCTGACGCCGAGCGGTGGCTTATCATGGACACCACCCAGGCAGAGTTGGACTAAATCGCCACTAGGGCGAGGGAGGCACAGCTTGCCATGGAGGCCGGCAGCGCCGGGGGTGTGGAGGACAAGGCCGCAGCGGCTGCGGAGGAAGAGCAGCTCACCCGGTGGGCGGCGGCCACCGAGGAGGTCAGCAGCGCCGACATTGGAGCTCCGCTTGTCGAAGACGCGGCCGACGAGTCGTCGTCGGAGGAGGACGTGGCGGCGGGCTCGACGCCAACCAGGGGAAGAGGGCGATTCCTGCGGCGGGCTGGCTCCGGCGAGCCGGTCCGGCCCGGCAGGGCTACGCGGCCTCAATTGACCCTGGAGGGGTCTGGGCGTCACACGAGGGCCACGGCAGCCAAGAGGCTGACGAAGGCCGCTGAGAAGAAGAAGACAATAGCCCCTTCCTCATCTGGGCGCGCACAAACCCCACCGTCTTCGCCTCCTCCGGCAGATGTCGACTCGGATGTTGACGCGGAGGTCACTTTTGATCTCGGGCCTCTCAGCCTGAAGAGGAAAAGGAAAGTGGCGGAGGAAGAGGAGATAGATGACGAGTAAGTATTCCGTCCCTTACTGCCATTTCCATTCCCCTGAATCAAGTCACTTATCTTGATCCGTTTTTGCTTTTGCAGGGATGCAGAGACATTGGCCCAGAGGGTGAAGAGGGCGAAGGCCTCGGCGAGCAGTCAGCCCCCGGCTGGGGCTTCAAAGACGCCACTGGTGGTGTTGAGCAGCCCGGACAGCAGCCCCCGGCACAGCCCTCAGCGTAAGTTCGTCACCCTCCTCTTATTCGACATGTGGTAGGCGTTCGATGCTATGGTGTTGACCTTGTCGGGTTTGCAGGAGGGGAGCGGCAGCAGGAGGAGCCGCAGAGGGCTACCCCCAACACACCACCCCCATCGACTACGCCGCCGCGAGGGGCGTCCCCGGCAAGGGCATCAAGCACGGAGCCCACACCCATGGAGGAAGAGGGGAACTCGGGCGCTGGTGACTCTGCCATGGCGCCAAATGCTGGCGGGGAGGGGACTTCTGCTTCACAGCCTGGCACTGGTGAGTCGCCTGTCCTCCGTCTCTGTTTTTCCTTTATTCTTTTTCTTGGCTTCGATGCCCCCATTACTACCTAGGCCCTCCTTCAATAGGTATGGAGGACGTGGATGCCGTTGCTGAGGAGGCCGCGGCAGGGGCCGACAGGATTGCCGCCGAGGAGGCCGCCAAGGATGCTGCCGAGGACACCGTTGCGGGGGCCGCCAAGGCGACCGGCGAGGCTTCTACCGAGGGTGCCAACGGCGGGCCTGCCGGGGAAGCCGACAAGGCCACTGCCGAGGAAGAGGTGGTTGATGATCAACCTCCCTCCTCCTCAACCTCGGGCCCCGGCAGATATCTGAAGGTGGGCACGATCTTTTCGTCCATCTCCCAGGGGCGTCAAGTTCCCGGGCGCCCGCCGAAGGGGAAGTCTTTGACGGCGAGGTGCTTGCCGCCACCGGGCTCGAGGTTGTCGATGAGCCGGGCGTTGGTGGTGATGGTTCTCCAGAAGAGCAGCTTTTCCGTGCTATGGGGGCCAACTTCCGAAAACTCAAGGCGCTCTACCGTGTCCGCCTGGACAAGGTTAAGTCCAGGACGGCAACGGTGGACCAGGCGGAGGTGGATTTCAAGGCGCGCGTTGCTGAGACGCAGACCTGGTTCCACCAGACTCGCGAGGAGCAGAGGGCCTTCCAGGAGGAATTGGCCAAGCGCAATGTCAAGCTCACCATGAAGATGGGTGACATCGAGAAGGCCCAGGAAAAGGCGGCGAACTTGGCTGCCGCGGCCGAGGCCGTCCGGAACCAGCATCAAGCCGCACTGGATTTCCAGGAAGAGGATCTCACCGTGCATGAGGCAAAGCTTGCCGCAGCGCTCCGTGGCAAGGATGAGGAGCTCGAGGCCCTTGTTGCGCGGCGGACTCGCGAGCTGGAGCAAAGGTACAAGGAGGCACTCGATGCCCAGGCTTTGGCCCATGCCGGCAAAGTAAGGGATTTGGAGGTGGAGCAGGACGAGCTGAAGGAGCAGGCCCTCAAGCTGTCCAACGAGAAGAGCACGCTCAACAGCGCCTTGGTAGAGGCGGAAGGAGTGGTCATCAGCAGGGCTGGGGAGCTCTCCGAAGCGCAAAACTCCATCAGAGATCTCAAGCTCAAGCTGGAGGATCTCGAGAAGATGTTGTCGGAGAGCAGGGCTCGGGAGGAGACCTTGACCAGGAGCCTGGAGGAGGAGAAGCAGCTGCGGGCGAACGAGGCCGCCTCCCACCAGGAATATGTGGCGGGCGAGAACAGATGGATCAGCCGTCTGGAGGAGGTCGCCGGCAGGGTCACCTTGCAGTTGGCCACCATGGGGATGCCAAACGTGAGGTATGCCCCTGAGCGCAGCGGGACCATCAACACCAAGCTGACCTTGTTCTTCGAGGGCGTCCTCGGAGCCTTGGCTTATCTTCACTCCAACCGAGCGGCCACGTTGGCCGAGGAAGCCCGGCGACTTTGCCGGTGGGTCATGACCAAGGTCCTCACCAAGATGGCGTACTGGAATCCCGACCTCGACTTCGGTGCCGCGATGGATAGCTTACCGGATGGTATTGACCTCACGGTGCTCAAGGAGCGCATCAAGCCCGTCATCAGTAGCATCGACGAAATCAGGAGGGTGGAAGGCCAGCGCCGGGATTAGGCATCCCGTTCTTCACCGCTGCTGCAGGTTCACGACCAAGACAAATTTCATCTTTAGTTAGAACCGCAGCAATGATGTGATGTAATATAACTTTGCAGTACTTTTAATTTCATGCACGTTATTTCCCCGTTCAATTCCTCTTTGTATGCGCGCCCTACGTCGATTGGGTAGGCTCGTCGGCGCGGAAGCCCCTAGCGGCGTTTTGGGGACGGATCCCCATGGGCCTGCTGGGTACGCGTGCTGCCGGACGAGCCACCTTGCCGGACGAGCTTGACTCGAGTCAGAATCGAGGGCATTGTTGATCGTGGAAGGCTACTCTGCCATTCTCGACACAGCCGCTTGAGCTGTTGAGCGGACTCGAAACAGGGCAAGGGCGTCGCCGATCGTGGGACAGCCCCCTGGCGTGCAGGTTTCTCATACAAAGGCGTGACATCTCCGGGGGGAATAACCTCATATAAGAAGGATAGAACAAATAAGGGTTCAGCGCAATGTAGCTTCTGTGTGTAGTCACTCGAGCGCTGATCTTCCGGCCTCCTTCCCTCTCCAAGAGCCACGAAGACGAAGGAGTTCTGGGCTGATTGCTAGAGCCAATTCTCACAACTGCGCCCCCTACCTGGCGCGCCAAAGATGTCGGTGCGGAACGACACCTATGGGATCACAAGAATCCCTACTACGGTTAGCGGGGTGCGGGGTCGTGGGAAGAGCGGATCTAACAGGTAGCACACAGCTTGTTTATCCAGGTTCGGGCCGCAAGGATGCGTAAAACCCTACTCCTGCTTTGGTGGATTGTATATCTATGTTCTTGAGCTAGCTATGGGGCGTGAGGAGCTCCAAAAAGCCGAATCCTTCTCCTGGCCGCCTAGGGCCTCCTTTTATAGAAAAAGGGGTTGCCACAGTGGCACACAGGAGGTGGAAAGGGTACAGTGATGCGAGGTTATCCCTCGCATTACATGACAAGGCGCATTTAATGTGTCTTGCTTAGGTGTCCTTGCTTTATCGGGGACGGGGAGAGATCTGTCTCGTTCGTCGCCACTCCTTCTTGCGTCGACATGCGCCCTGGCCAGCGATGCCTGAGATGCCACGTAGGTAGGCAGGCAGCTGAGGTGGCGTAGTGGTGGGTCTTCACGAAGATCTGCATGCCGCCACGCAGGTGCCTGCCCAGCTGGTTGGGTCGGCAGCTGCATGCATGCGGTGGTGGAGGTTTAGTCAGCGTGGGCCTGATGGTGGCCCCGCGGGTGTCCTCGGCAAGGGCCTTGCCGGTGCCCCGGCAAGGATCTTGCCGAGGCGCCCGCTGTCATCCCCGGCAAGGTGCTTGCCGGGGGCCTTGTGGTCTTCCTCGACTGGGATCCCACCAAGGGTTGTCGTCTCCTTAGTGCATATCCGATCTTGAATGTCTTCACAAAGATTTGCATGTCGCCACGGGGATGTCTCCCGAATCCTTGCCCTTTGGGGGCAGTGGACTCAAGGGTGACTTGCTCCGTAGGCGCGGGACGAGTCGCCGCGGCAAGGGTCTTGCCGGGGCTGCTAGAACTGTCTCCCGGCAAGGATCTTGCCGGGGGGAGTCCGCTTCGTCCCCTTTGCTCTTCGTGGTCTTGGCCTTGGCGTCGTTCTAGTTCTCTTGAGCTTCGGTCTTACCCTGGTTCACCTCCCTTGCCTTGCTTGGTGTGGTGGTGCCCGCGGCTCAGACTGCCCGTGCACAGTTATAGGGGTACAAAAAGTGTACCCCTCTTTTTGTACACCGACAAGGTGTCCTTAGATTATCTTGGGGGTGCTATGGGCATCCCCAAGCTTAGGCTCTTGCCACTCCTTGTTCCATAATCCATCAAATCTTTACGCAAAACTTGAAAACTTCACAACACAAAACTCAAAGTAGAAAATCTCGTGAGCTCCGTTAGCGAAAGAAAAGAAAAGACCCCTTCAAGGTACTGTAATGAACTCATTCTTTATTTATATTTGTGTTAAACCTACTGTATTCCAACTTATCTATGGTTTATAAACTATTTTACTAGCCATAGATTCATCAAAATAAACAAACTACACACAAAAAACAGATTCTGTCAAAAACAGAACAATATGTATTAATCTGTAGCTAGCGCAAGATATGGAACCCCAAAAATTCTAAAATAAATTGCTGGACGTGAGGAATTTATCTATTAATCATCTTAAAAAATAATTAACTAAATATCACTTTCCAAATAAAAATGGCAGCAATTCTCGTGAGCGCTAAAGTTTCTGTTTTTTACAGCAAGTTTAACAAGACTTTCCCCAAGTCTTCCCAACGGTTCTACTTGGCACAAACACTAATTAAACACAAAAAAACAACCAAAACAGAGGCTAGATAAATTATTTATTACTAAACAGGATAAAAAAGCAAGGAATAAAAATAAAATTGGGTTGCCTCCCAACAAGCGCTATCGTTTAACGCCCCTAGCTAGGCATAACAAGCAAGGATAGATCTAGGAATTGCCATCTTTGGTAGGCAATCCATAAGTGGCTCTCATAATAGATTCATAAGGTAATTTAATTTTCTTTCCAGGAAAGTGTTCCATGTCTTTCCTTAATGGAAATTGGAATCTAATATTTCTTTCCTTCATATCAATAATTGCACCAATCGTTCTAAGGAAAGGTCTACCAAGAATAATAGGACATGAAAGATTGCAATCTATGTCAAGAACAATAAAATCTACGGGCACATAATTCCTATTTGCAGCAATAAGAACATCATTAATTCTTCCCATAGGTTTCTTAATAGTGGAATCCGCAAGGTGCAAGTTTAGAGAGCAATCATCAAAATCATGGAAACCTAACAAATCACACAAAATTTTGGGAACCGTGGAAACACTAGCACCCAAATCACATAAAGCATAGCATTCATGATCTTTAATTTTAATTTTAATAGTTGGTTTCCACTCGTCATAAAGTTTTCTAGGGATAGAAACTTCCAACTCAAGTTTTTCTTCATAAGATTGCATCAAGGCATCAACGATATGTTTCGTAAACGCTTTATTTTAACTGTAAACATGAGGAGAATTTAGCACCGATTGCAACAAGGAAATACAATCAATCAAATAGCAATTTTCATAATTAAATTCCTTGAAATCCAAAATAGTGGGTTTAGCAACATCTAGGGTTTTAATTTCTTCAATCCCACTTTTATCAATTAGCATCAAGATCTAAATACTCCGAATTCTTGGAACGCCTTCTAGGTAAAGGTGAATCATATTCAGTCCCATCATTATCAAGATTCATATTGCAAAACAAATATTTAATAGGGGACACATCAATAACTTTTAGATCTTCATCTTTATTTTCATAGGAACTAGAAGAACACGCTCTTATAAAGGCATCTTTCTTAGCACGCATCCTAGCGGTTCTTTCGTTGCACTCATCAATGGAAATTCTCATGGCTTTGAGAGAATCATTTATATCATTCTTAGGTGGAATAGATCTAAGTTTCAAAGATGCAACATCAAGAGAAATTCTATCAATGTTCCTAGCCAACTCGTCAATCTTAAGCAATTTTTCTTCAATCAAAGCATTGAAATTCTTTTGCGAAGTAATAAATTCTTTAATATTAGATTCAAAATCAGAGGGCATCTTATTATAATTTCCATAAGAATTGTTGTAGGAATTTACCATAATTATTAGAGGAATTACTAGGATACGACCTAGGATTAAAGTTTCCTCTATATGCGTTGTTACCAAAATTATTCCTACCAACAAAATTCGCATCCAAAGATTCATTATTATTCTCAATCAAACTAGACAAAGGCATATCATTAGGATCAGAAGAAACACTTTTATTAGCAAATAATTTCATAAGTTCATCCCTCTTACCACTCAAAACATTAATTTCTTCTATCGCATGCACTTTCTTATTAGTAGATCTTTCAGTGTGCCATTGAGAATAATTAACCATAATATTATCTAGGAGTTTAGTAGACTCTCCTAAAGTGATTTCCATAAAAGTGCCTCCCACGGCCGAATCTAAAATATTTCTATAAGCAAAATTCAATCCAGCATAATTTTTTTTGTATAATCATCCACAAATTCAAACCATGTTTAGGGCAATTACGTATCATTAATTTCATCCTCTCCCAAGCTTGTGCAACATGTTCTTGATCAAGTTTCTTAAAATTCATAATATCGTTTCTAAGAGAGATGATCATAGCGGGAGGAAAATACTTAGAGATAAAAGCATCTTTGCACTTATTCCACGAATCAATACTATTTTTAGGCAAAGACGAAAACCAAGCTTTAGCACGATCTCTAAGCGAAAAAGGAAATAGCTTCAATTTAACAATATCATTGTCCACATCTTTCTTCCTTTGCATATCACACAAATCAACAAAGTTGTTTAGATGGGTAGCGGCATCTTCACTAGGGAGGCCAGAAAACGGATCTTTCATGACAAGATTCAGCAAAGCAGCATTAATTTCACAAGATTCAGCATCGGTAAGAGGAGCAATCAGAGTGCTAATAAAATCATTGTTGTTGGTATTGGTAAAGTCACACAATTTGGTATTATCTTGGGCCATCGTGACAAGCAAGCAATCCGACGCACAAGCAAACAAGAAACGGGGAAAAAGAGGCGAATAGAGAAAGAGAGGGAGGATGGAGATAGAGAGGGCGAATAAAACGGCAAGGGTGAAGTGGGGGGGAGGAAAACGAGAGGCAAATGGCAAATAATGTAATGCGGGAGATAAGAGTTTATGATGGGTACTTGGTATGTTGACTTTTGCGTAGACTCCCCGGCAACGGCGCCAGAAATCCTTCTTGCTACCTCTTGAGCACTGCGTTGGTTTTCCCTTGAAGAGGAAAGGGTGATGCAGCAGAGCAACGTAAGTATTTCCCTCAGTTTTTGAGAACCAAGGTATCAATCCAGTAGCAGGCCACGCGGAGTCCCTCGCACCTACACAAACAAATAAACTCCTCGCAACCAACGCGATAAGGGGTTGTCAATCCCTTCACGGTCACCTACGAGAGTGAGATCTGATAGATATGATAAGATAATATTTTTGGTATTTTTATGATAAAGAGAAATAAAGATGCAAGTAAAATAAATGGCAAAGGAAATAACTAAGTATTGGAAGATTAATATGATGGAAAATAGACCCGGGGCCATAGGTTTCACTAGAGGCTTCTCTCAAGAGCATAAGTATTACGGTGGGTGAACAAATTACTGTTGACCAATTGACAGAATTGCGCATAGTTATGAGAATATCTAGGTATGATCATGTATATAGGCATCACGTCGAGACAAGTAGACCGACTCCTGCCTGCATCTACTACTATTACTCCACTCATCGACCGCTATCCAGCATGCATCTAGAGTATTAAGTTAAAAACAGAGTAACGCCTTAAGCAAGATGACATGATGTAGAGGGATAGACTCATGCAATATGAAGAAAACCCCATCTTGTTATCCTCGATGGCAACAATACAATACATGCCTTGCTGCCCTTACTGTCACTCGGGAAAGGAGACCGCAAGATTGAACCCAAAGCTAAGCACTTCTCCCATTGCAAGAAAGACAATCTAGTTGTTCAGGACCCCGATTCCAAGTCACATCGATCTAGCTGGTAACACCTCATATCACTTTGTGGCCTCACACACGGTATTCCCACGGGTGTCGCCTTACCATGGCACGGGACCGTTTGCGCCTTTTGGCTCACATATATGATAGTGTCTCTAGCATCCATATGACAGAGAACCCGGGCCGACATGGCTAGTCGTTAACCCAAAGCGGCACTAACCTATGGGGACAGGCATACATGAATCACATCGAGCATGTCGGTCAGCAGCGTGTGAATCCGGGCTGTAGCACCGGGCTAACAGGACTCCGGGAACCCGGGCTGTAGCAGGCTAGGCAGGACTCCAGATGTCACCACGTGACATTTCCCCGAAGGGATAGACACATGAACGAAATGAAACACATGCCGGCCAATCAAGTGTCCTGAGTAGTAGTGCTGGGCTAGCAGGACTCCGGTGAACCGGGCTATAGCAGACTACTATGGCTCATGGAAGCACTAGACTACATTCCCCCATAAGAGAGGCAGCCAAGGATAAACAACTAGATTGTCGGATCCCACACATACCAAGAATTTCAATCATACACACAATATGCTCGATATGTGTAAATACAACATGGCATCACAACATAAATCTACAACTCAAGTATTTTTTCATTAGGCTCCGAGGAGCGAGATCTTAAAAACATGGGTCTCATGACCCAACAATCATAGCATACAATGCAAAGCACATGCAGAAACTTAACATGTCTGAGTACAGACATCTACAAATGAAAAAGGCTAAGAAGCCTGACTATCTACTAGATCCTGCCGAGGGCACAAGATCGTAGCTGAGGTATCAAGCTAAACGTCGAAGTCCACACGGAACTACTAGCGAGACTGACGTCTCTCTGCAAAACATAAAATAGGCAAGAGTGAGTACAAATGTACCCAGCAAGACTTACATCAGAACTATCTACATATGCATTGGTAGCCAGCTTTAACTCAGTGGCTAACCTGAACAACGACTGCAAGCAACTCTTTTGAGGTGGCGCACACGAGTCCACATATTCACCATCTAATACACCACTATGGATCCGCTCCCATCTCCCTACGAGAAGGCCATCCATAGCACTCACACTTATCGTGCGAGTTTTAGAGTATCCACTTTCACTTGTCTATGAACTATGCAAGGGGTCCAAGTTTCCATATCCGAGGAATCCGGCTATTCGAATAGATAATGATAACCCTGCAGGGGTGTACTTCTTCACACACGCTCCCACCACTTACCGTCGTATACACGACATGTACTCGGCAACCTTCAAGCGGAAGCCCACGGCCTACCTAAACACTTAAGTCTCTAGTCCAGGTTTATCGCCTATTCAGGTTCCATCCGCAGGGAGTCCGGCCGAGGTTTCCACATACGGCCCCGAACGATGTGAACAGGGTTCCCGAGACACCAAACGGGCGCCCGGTACACCGTGCCATGGTATATCTACCGCATCATAGCCCACCCCTAGGGTCAGCGCTACGCACGGTCGCCGACACATAACCTACAAACACCAGAAACTAGTTGCAACTCCTGGAAAGAGTACTAGGGTGATTAAGAAGTCGAGAGGGTCAAT
Source organism: Triticum urartu (assembly GCF_003073215.2). Lineage (NCBI taxonomy): Eukaryota > Viridiplantae > Streptophyta > Magnoliopsida > Poales > Poaceae > Triticum > Triticum urartu. The sequence continues at coordinate 624,806,568 of NC_053024.1, forward strand.
TAAGGATCCCAATGAGTGGGAGTAGTTGTTCATGGATCACAGACACAGAACTCAGTTCCAGAGGACAGCTGCAATTAGACAACCCACCATGTACTCCTACATGGCCTCTCACCGCTACCTTTACTAAATCGTGTTCACACCCTTAGCTCACACATAGTAGGACATGTTCATCACTGTTCCAATTCATCCCCGATGAATCAGGCCTGACTCAACTCTAAGAAGTAGCAGGCATGGCAAATAAGCATGAATGAGTAGGCACATTAGGGCTCAAACAACTCCTACTCATACAAGTGGGTTTCATCTATTTACTGAGGCAATGACAGGTCATGCAGAGGAAAGGGGTTCAACTACCGCAACATGTAACAGTTGAATCGTTGTTGTCCTAATGCAGTAAAAGAGAGCAGGAGCGAGAGAGTGGGATTGTATCGGGATGAACAAGGGGGTTTTGCTTGCCTGGCACTTCTGAAGATAATATAGTTCTTCATCAGTGTCATCGATCACGTCGTCAGAAACATCATCGTCTAAGAGGGGACGGTTACCGACAAACAGGGAAGGACATAATCAATGCAATGCAACAATATGATGCATGAATGTGACATGGCAATATGCTGTTGATTGGCCTAATGCAACTAGCAACAAGTTAAATGGAGTTGGTTTGAACACTAGGTTCAAATTCAAACTACATATGTGCTTTATTAAATGCCATTTATTTGTTTTGTCCAAAAGAGAGGACAAACATTGTTCAAACATGCATGAAAATGCCATAAACAGGTTCCTTGAATTTTTCTTATAATTTTTCATATATAAATTATTTCATTCTGAGTTATAGATTATTTTCTATGATTTTTAGAAGTTTTAGGCCTGTTCTGAAAATAAATAAATCATTTAGATTTATTTAAAATCCAGAAAAGGTTTTACTACGTCAGCATGATGTAAGAGTGACGTCATCAGGTCAACTATGGCTGGCCAGGTCAAACCTGACCAGTGGGACCCACTGGTCGGTGACACAGAGCAACCTACAGAGGCTGACACGTGGGACCGGGTTAATGCTGACGTGGCCAGGTCAAACTGACCTGTGGGGCCACGGCCATTAATTAGCTTAACTAAGCAGGGAGATAACCCTATGACTAATTAAGGGCATGGGGTCCATCTATCAGTGGCCCATGTGGTTAGTTAGTGGGGTGATTAGCCCCTAACCGTGGTTGTCACCGGTGGCCTCAGGAAGGCCTAAGGTGGACGGTAGCGTCGACGGCGACATCAGTAGCAGCGGCCGAAGCTTGGGCGATTGCGGGGTTGGTGTTGGGTGCGCGCTAGGGCGAGTGAGTGTGTGGGTTAGGCTCCCGGGGGCCTCCTGAGCATGTTGATGCGCTCCGACACGAGCGGCAGGAGCTGTGGCCGCGGTGGCGCCATGGCCGGCGGAACTGAGCTTACGGCTCTAGCGGTGAGAGCTGCTAAAGGACGAGCTAGACGAGGGGAACAATGGGGAACTGGAGAGGGGATCGCTGCGGGGCTAGCGGAGATGACGGCGACGTCGGGGAAGCACTGGGGTCGGCGAATCAACAGTGGCAATCTCGGGCGCCCATCGGTGAAGACGATGACGTGGACGACGATGTAGGGCAGCCGAGGACGCGTGAGTCGGTGGCGAGGACGAGAGAGTCGAAGCGGAGCTCGCAGGCACGGCGAGGGGTTGAGGGGGAGGCGGTGGCCGCAGCAACGGCGAGCGGCGGCGACGGCTCCGCTCGGCTTCGGAAGAGAGAGCGAGAGCAGAGGAGAGGAGGGCCACGGGGAAGAGTGAGAGGGGTCAGGGGGTTGCGTGGTGTTTTCAGGGCGTCGGGGGAGTGAAGCAGGCAGGGTGGAGGTGGCCTGCGCGTGGCCAATAGGCGGGGAGCACGCGCCCCTGTCCTTCTGTCCAAGGAGGAAGACGACAGGGGGCAGCGGTGGTAGGCTGGGCCGGCTGGAGGAGCTGGGCCACTACAGTACCAGGCCAGGTGGGCTTTGCCAGGTAGGTTCCTCTCTTTTTATTATCTCCTGTTTTCTATTATTCTGCAACTTTGTGGCTTTTATTTAAAATATTGAAACAATCCCAAAATTCATGAAACTGCTCATGACCACTGTTGGGGATATATCCTACAGCAAACATTTCAGTTCATGAATATTTGGGCATTTGAAATATTCTATAGCATTTAAATGCCCAAATGCAAGTATTATATGATTTAATTTAGTGACCCTCTGTTGTCCTAATAAAATGTGCACCATTTTTGTCAGGGGTTCTGGACCAAGGCAAAGATGATGAACATTTTAGAAGGGCATTTTGGGTTCTGTGAAAATGATTTTATTTGGACCCTAGTTGAATTTCATTTGCTACTAGGGTTTATCAGCCCCCATTTCAGTTTCATAAAAAAAATCTGATGCCATGATGATCATTCAAGAGTAAGCAAAGCTAAGATAGGGGGCTGTGACAACTGCCATCACCAAGAAGGAACGATGACCATCATTAGGACGAGGTGGCTGGGGGCTTCCAGGAGCCACGTGCAATCGTCTGCATCTTGGGCGGCGCCCAGGCCCCCGCCTGTCAGTGCATCTTCAAACGATTCGCTCGCAAGGTGAACACGACGCTCCCCAAGCTTGAGGCCACGCGCCCGCTCAAGTGGTCCCAGTGCGCCATCACTTTTGACTCGGCAGATCAGCTCAAGTGCGCGGCCACCGCCGGCGTCCTCCAAATGTTGTGTTCCCTAGTCATCAGCAAGGTGCAGGTTACCAAGACTCTCATCGATGGCGGTGCAGGACTCAACGTCCTATCCGTTGACACTTTTGACAATCTCCAAGTGCCGTATGAGCAGCTCCAGCCTACCAAACCTTTCTCGGGAGTGACCGATGGCTCCACCACACCGATAGGGCAGGTCCACCTGCCTGTCACCTTCGGCAGACGCGACAACTACCGCACTGAGCTCATCGACTTCGACATCGCGCACATCCGCCAGCCGTACAACGCCATCCTTGGGTATCCGGCCTTGGCGAGGTTCATGGCAGTCACCCACCATGGCTACAACATCCTCAAGATGCCTGGAAGTATTGGGGTGATCACGGTACCGTGTGAAGAGAGGGATGTGGTGTCCACCCTCAAGCGCGCCTTCCAAGCTGAAGCAATCGATGACCTCGACAGCAGAAGTAAGGGTCCTCCGGAGGCCATCCCCATGAAGAAGCAGCCGCGCTGCGCAGGACCTCAGGAGGATGGCGTCACGGCAGGAGCCTCGTCAGGATCAGCGTCCGGGGCCCACCTCGGGTAGGGCTCGGGGGCTCTCTTTTGGAAGGCCTCATACCTTGCCCACCTCACGAGGGAGGCGCTTGGGCACCACTTGGAGGCGTGCTATGCGGCACGTTTTCCTCAGGAGAACATCGTGCAAGGGGTGCCCGCCACTCAGGAGTTCATCGCCATGACCACACAGGAACTGCAAGACGCAAGAGCCATGCGCGGCGATAGCCACTCACAGGGCGCGGCTCACCACCCAGGCGAGGGTGCCGAGCTGCCTGTCTGCATCAACATTCCAGGGCTCAACAGGGCCGCGTCTTAGGAGCGCTTCTGGCCTTCACGTGTGGGCCGTTGCGGAGGCCGACCACACAGCTACGTTCGCATGCCCCTCGGCTTGCCGAGCATGGCATCGGCCTATCAGCGCGCCATGCGGCGTGACCTGGCGGCTGAAGAGGCCAGGTACCGCGTCGTCCTGGAGGGAATGGAGACGGTCTTCATGGAGCATCCTGAGCCCCAGAGCCTCCCGAGGCTCTGGGCTCCGATGGCTCATGAGGAGTCGTTTCTTCGACGCACACCTTCAGCTGCACCAACTCTGCTTCGTCTACAGCACCAGGTGACATCTTCCAAGCTCGTTAAGCTGGGAGCGCCCCATGGGTTGCATCATTCGCAGGCCATGTGGGTCCATCCCTATGGCATGTATCCCATTTGCTTATGTCTTTAGCTTACCTTGCTGGGGGCGCCCCTCGGGCTGCATCATCCCCAATCCGCTTGGGCCGGACCCAGTGGCATGTATCTTCCTGCATTTACCCAAGCTGATTTACCTTCACTGCTTAACCTGCATACAGTTATCGCCTGCTTAATTAACACCCACCGCGGATACATTCACCCTGTGCAATTCACTTGCGTGTTAAAAGGGGGGCTCCTGAGCATCGCGACTCAGGAGCTCTTACTAGCTCTCCAGCCCTCACCCCTAGCCTTGACCATGGCATCGCGACCTAGCATACCAGCGACGGCTGAGCTCGCTCGAGGGCCGGGACCTGAGGACGTAGAGTGCTTGCACCTGACCGCCTTGCAGGAACTCACAGACACCAAGACTCAAGACCAGGCGCAACCCACCTTGAGGTAGGGCCTCGTGAGTCCCGCATTGGCTCACGAGTGCCCAGATACACCTCGCAGCCCTATCATGCAAGCCACGTGTCAGGGCGGGCCTAACCACGCCCCGGGGCCTCCTCCCGGAGGGCCCCCCGCATCCCACGCACAAGTGGAAGCACCATGCTCCACGCTCGCCGTCGACACTGCCGAGGAGCGGCTATGCCCGTGCACAAGCGGAAGCACTATGCTCTGCGCTGGTGATAAACAACTGAGGGCGGCCCCACGGTCGTATCAACCTCAGGGAGCCCAGAGCTCAGCGTTCGGCCTCACCGCAATGCCTCCCCTCGGGAGAGCCGCGCGAGGGGGCTGGGCACGGGGGCTGCGCTCAGGCTACACCCAAGCGCATGCCGCCCAACAGTCACATCCCTAGTTCTGGTATGCTCAAGGCTAGCTAGTCATGTGTGCATCATGTTTAAATTCCATGGAAATTTGAATTGGAGATTTGTGAAACCCTCAGAAATCATTTCTGGAAATAACCCAGATAAAAATTGCTCCAAAAAGGTCCAAGAAAATGTTCATGTTGCTCCCTGAAAATATTGGTCAGAGGTAAAATTCAAACCAATATTTTATTGAGCACATAAATATTTATTTTGGCCATTTGGAATTAATGCAATACTTATTTGTTTTGGATATATAAGTGTTATATATTTTATAGATGTCCAAAAAATATGCTAGTTGATGAGGAGCTCTGGAATAATATCACTAGCTCCTGGAAAAATTGGCATAAGTAGATAAATTAGTTTGGTATTGTTTTTAAATCAAACAAATGACAGAAAAATAGAAAAGGAAACAAAAAAGGAAAAAAAACCCTTACCTGGGCCTCCTATCTGGCAGCCTAGCGGCCCAGCAGGCCAGTCCAGCCATCTGGCCGACGCCAGTCATCCTTGACCTCTCGCCAGGAGGACAGGGCGTGTGGCCGACACGCGCGCGCCTCTGTGCTGCCACGCCACCTACCTGCCTGGCCTCCCCCTCGTCGCCCTGGACGCTCTGCGCGACGCCACGCACCCCGCACCTCTATCACTCTCTCTCGCTCTCCCTCCTCCCCTGGATCGCTCTCTCTCGACTCGCCCGAGCGCTGCCGTCGCCGTCGCTCGCCGTTGCCATAGCCACCGACTCCCCCTAGCCCTCTCTCCGTGTCTGGAAGCTCCACCATGTCTCCGTCTGCCTCTCCGTCGAGCCACGCGCCTTGGGAGGCCCTGGAGCGCCTCCATCGCTGTCGTCTTCATCTCCGGCCGCCGTGGATCCCCATCGCCGCACCGTCGACCTCAGCGCGTCCCTGAGCTCGCTGATGACGTCTACGGTCTCCCCGTGAGCTCTACTTCGTTCTCTCCTCCTCCCCTTGCTCGTTTGCCCCGCCTAGCTAGCTCAGCTGCCGCGCCCGAGGCCTCATCGCCGCCGGCCATGGCGCCACCGTGGCCAGAGCCCGAGCCAGCCGCCCCCGAGCACCCAGTCGTGCTCCTGGTGCCACGAGGGTGCCGTAGAGCCCCTCAGGTGGCCTCCCCGTGCCCCGCAGCCCGCTCCCGCCCGTAGCCGTGCTCTGGCCGCCGCCCCGACCTCCACTCTGGCGAGCTCCGCCGCCCCTGCAGCCTCCTGTCTGCTCCCCTCGATGCGCACGAGCACCAGCTCCTCAGGGATGGTCTCCGCGGCCCATTTGGTCGCCGGAGACGCATTCCCAAGCCCCTCCGCCGCGTTCGGGCTCGCCGGCGGCTAAACGCCGGTGGGGTTTGACCTTTGACCACACCGGCCCGTCAGGTGGGCCCCATGGGCAAGGTGATTAGCTTAAGGCTAATCACCATCTAACTAAACCTCTGAGAAACTGACCAATGGGCCCCAGCGCCGCTAACCCTGTATTAGGATTAGTTAAACCCCATGTTAACTAACTGTGACACTAACATGTGGACCCCACACGTCAGGTTTGACCTGGTCAGCCACGGTTGACTCGCTGACGTCCTGCCACCATCATGCTGACGCAATATATCATTTTCTGGTTTATAAATAAATTAGGAAATTCCAGAAAATGATAAAAACTTCAAAAAATTCATAGAAATTCAACGGTAGCTCAGATTGAAATAAGTTATGTATGAAAAATGATCAGAAAAATTGAATCTATCCATCTGTACCATTCTCATGCATGACAAACCAACCGATACATGTTGTATCTATGAAAACACACTTATGGCATTTAAAGGGATTTAAATTAGAGTTGCATTTGAACCTTTGGTTCAAATGGACCTCTTCCCAGTTGAATGCTAAATGCATTAGCTCAAACAACATCACATCTACATGCCATGTTCATGCATCATATTGTTGCATATGATTGTGTATTGATTGTCGACACCGTTCCTTCTCGATAGGTCCTGCTCCAGAGAGTGTTCCAGAGTACCTGACTGAGGAGCAGTGCCCCCCTGTTGATCTACCAGGCAAGCAAACCCCCTTGTTCATTCCGATACAATCCTACTCTCGCTCCTGCTCTCAGTTATTGCATTAGGACAACAACGTTTCAACTGCTACTTTTTGCTGCGGTAGTTGAACCCATTCCTCTGCATGACCTATCATTGCCACAGTAACTAGTTGAAACCCACTAGCATGTGTAGGAGTTGATTGAAGTCATTGTTGTGTTCCTACCATACCATGCTTGCTATTGCTTAGAGTGTGTCAGGTCTGATTCATTGGGAATGAATTGGAGTGCAGTGTTCTATGTTCTGATGCTGAGAGTGAAGTGTGTGAACATGATTTGGTAAAGGTAGAGGTGAGAGGCCATGTAGCAGTACATGGTGGGTTGTCTCACTAGAACCGTCCTTAAGCACTGAGTTCTATGTATGTTGTCCAATGACTCGATACTACCACGCATTGGGTTTCGGTAACTCGACCCCTCTCGACTTTTTAACCAACTTGATCTCTGTCCAGGAGTCGCAACTAGTTTCTGGTGTTTGTAGGTAGTGGTAGTCTACCAAGTGGCACCCGGCTAGGTGGGCTTGGGACAGACTAGGCACAGTGGCACGGTGTACCAAGTGGCACCCGGATGGTGGGCTTGGGAACCCTGCTCACATCGTTTGGGGTCGTGAGCGACACCCCGGCCGGATCTCCTTGTGGATGGAACCCGAATAGGCGATAAACCTGTATGAGAGACTTGTGTGGTTAGTCAGGTCGTGGCCGACTCCCTCGCCAGGCTTCCTCTTGAAGGTTGCCGAGGTACATGACATGTACAAGGTGGTAAGTGGCGAGAGCGTGTGTGAAGAAGTACACCCCTGCAAGGTTATCGTGATCTATTCGAATAGCCGTGTCCTCGGTTATGGACTTCTTGGATGCTTACGTGGTACATAGACAACTTGAGATGGATACTCTAAAATGCTCAAGACAAGTGTGAGTGCTATGGATGGCCTTCTCATAAGGAGACGAGAATGAATCCATAGTAGTGTATTGATATGGTGATTAGTGGACTCGTGTGCGCTTCCTTACCTCAAAGGACTTACTCGTAGTCGTAGAATAGGATAGCCACTCAGTCAAAGCTGGCTTGCTGCAACTGAACCCCACATTGCCTCCTTGATACTAATGCATGTATGATATGATCTGATGTAAGTCTTGTTGAGTACCTTTGTACTCACGTTTGCTTTATTTATGTTTTGCAGATGAGACTTCTGTCTCACTAGTAGTTCCGCTTGGACTTCAACGAGTAGCTTGCTATCCCAGGTTCGATCTTGTACCATTGGGAGGGACTTGTAGATAGTCACGCTGCTCAGCCTTTTTGTTTTGTAGTTGTCTGTACTCAGACATGTAATGCTTCCGTTCCTTGTATGCTCTGAATGATGGGTCTTGAGACCCCTCTTTGAATTAATTGCTATGTGGCTGTTTTGGGCCTTTATCTATATGAGTTTGCGTTATGTTGTGATGCCATGTTGTACATCACATACTTGCATCTTATGCGTAAGTGTAATGTGTACTGTTATGTGTGGGATCCGACAACCTAGTTGTCTATCCTTGTTAGCCTCTCTTATGGGGAAATGCTAGTGCTTGCACCGAGCCATGGTAGTCCGCTATAGCCCGGTTTACCGGAGTCCTGCTAGCCCAGCACTACTGCTCCGGAACACTTAGACTGGCCGGCATGTGATTCACATCGTTCCTTTGTCTGTCCCTTCGGGGAAATGTCATGCGGTGACATCTGGAGTCCTGCCTAGCCTGCTACAGCCCGGGTACCCGGAGTCCTGTTAGCCCAGTTGCTACAACCCGGATTCACACGCTGCTGACCGACATGCTCGATGTTGTTTCATGTATGCATATCCCCGTAAGTCAGTGCCACTTTGGGTTCACGACTAGTCATGTCGGCCCGAGTTCTCTGTCATATGGATGCTAGCGATACTATCATATACGTGAGCCAAAAGGCGCAAACGGTCCCGGGTCATGGTAAGGCAACACCCGTGGGAATACCGTGTGTGAGGCCGCAAAGTGATATGAGGTGTTACATGCTAGATCGGTGTGATTTAGAATCGGGGTCCTGACACCAACCAGGTCTCCCGAACCTGGGGATCACATGCCCCTCCCGAGGCCTCGGCGAGGGAAGGTATGGAAATTGTTTGCACGTCAAGGGGCACTCCTGAGCATCGCGACTCTGGAGCCTAACTAGTCACGTAGCCCCTCACTCCTTGGTCCGTCCTGGTCTCCAGTCGGCCCAATGGCGGTTGAGGTATGCACGGGCCCGGGCCCTGCCGATGTAGAACATCAGTCTATCCTCGCGAACTCTCCCTATAAGCTATTTCCGCATCAAGGGGGACTCCTGAGCATCGCGACTCAGGAGCCTAACTGGTCATGTAGCCCCTCACTCCTTGGTCCGTCCTGGTTTCCGATCGGCCTAATGGCGGTTTAGGTATGCGTGGGGCCGGGCTCTGCCAACTCAGAACGCAATGAAAATGGGAAGGAAATCGCATAATCTTGAACAAATATTACAAACATATTGTCCTCACACATCGTCCTCATGATACCAAATGAAAAGTCTAAATGCCTCCCCGAGGCCTAATGCATGTTGCAGGAACGAAACAGGAGAGTAGCCGCAGGTCACCCTTGGACGCCGCCATCACCTGTGGAAGGCGCTACCTGGCGAGCAACATTGTCTTTGCCTTCACCACCAGCTGCAGGATCGGCGACATCGCCGGACAGAGGAGCGGAGACAAAGCCGCGGAACTTCTCCAACAAGGCCTCCACCTAACCCTGCACAGCTGCGGCGGCGGCCTCGTATTGTTCTTCAGCCACAGGCTCCAGCAGCTCGTCAAGGCAAGTGTCGGGGTCGCGAAGGTGCAGGTGGCTGAAGATGCGAGTCAATGCAGCTGAGGACAGGACACGAGCCTCCGCCTCCGCCATAGGACCAACGCCGTCAACAACTTCCTCGAGCGCCTGCACCAAGAAAGGAAGCAGCTGGGTGGGGCCATCCTTGTCGGTGGCCAGCGACCTCTCCAGGCCATGCTCGTAAAGCGTCTTCAGCGCCTTGCGGGACCTCTTCTCGAGATCGGCAAAGGCCGCACGGTCTTCGGACAGGACTCGCGCCTTGGCGTCGAGCTCAGCCTCCCTCGCCTTCACCTCCCGCTCCAGCTCTTCCAAGCGGTTGCGCTCAGTGGCCTGCGTCCGCCCCAACTCCGCCAGCTCAGCATCACGGTTCTTCACGGCATCCTCCCGGGCCTTCATTTCCCCCTCCTTCGCTTGGTGGCAGCGTGCTTCTTCGGCGAGCTTGGCGCGCAGGCCCTGCAATTCGTCCTCCAGCGCCTGGCAGAGGTCGCGGGCGACCTCGGCGTCTTTCAACGCCATCTCATGACCAGCTGCGGCGTTGGTGGCACCCTGCTTCTCCTTCTCGGAAACCGCAGCGGCCGGGCCCAGTGCCACACGAACCACCAAGTCGGAATGGAGCCTGCCTAAAGCCAGCTCCAAGCGCCCGGCCACAAGGCATGGGTCTGTGCCCAGGAGATCCGCATACAGCTAGGTCATCGCCGAGAGAGCACGCTCCAGAGTCTCAGCGGGAGCAGAAGAACCTGGGAATAGAGGTGCAGCAGTGGGAGGAGGCGACATCATCACCAGGTCCTGGGAGACCGCGACCTCCGGAGCAGCTGGGACTTCGTCAGTCGCGCCACGCGCCTACGCTTCTGGAGCTAGCGGGGCCATGGGGGCTGGTTCCACGTGGCGATGCTCCTCTTGGCCTCGCGAGGACGACCGAGCTGCGAAGATGCGGGCGCTACTCCCACCTTTCCCTGAGGACGGAGGCACGGACGCCACACCCTCCTTCACCTTCTTCGCAAAAGACGTCAGCCTGACCAACCAAGGGCGAGCATCAGGAAATGAAGAGTGCAAAAAGGGACAAGGGGAAGCTCGAGACACTTACTGATCCACTGCGACATACTTCCTCTTAGGAAGCCTGAAGCCCGACAACATCGGGGCGGAGGCGGCATCGCGAGGCACCAACGACGACCTGCCCCTCGTCTGGATGGGAGGCTGCTCCCTCTCCCCTTTGCCGGGCGTCGGCCTCTACATCGTCAGGAAGGGCGTGGAGGATCACGGCCTTGCTCAGAGGGGAAGTCTCCCCCACGTCCTCCAGAGTCTTCTCCTCGTGCACCTTCTCTTCCCCTCCCCACGGGGCTCACCAGAAGACACCTCCACCGGTTTCGGTGCCGCGGGGGCTCCCAGGAGCGCCGGCGGCACCAGCCCACGCGCATCGAAGGACAGCTTGGAGGCGACGAATTCCTCCCGATCCTTGCACTGGAACAGGGGGACAAAGGCGCTTGGTGGGTACTCCTGATTCTCCCCAACTATGAGAGGCAAGACAACAACCAATGCATCATCAGGCAGGGCCCCTGGCCTCAGGAGGGTCATGATCCCCTCTTCTTCAAGCTCCCACAGGGGGCGTGCACGCGCCTGGAGTGGAGCTACTCGCAAGGTCAAGAACTCCCTCAGAAGCATGACCCCCGTCACCTTTGCCGCCCTCGCATTGCCCGGCTTCAGGTCGGTCACCATCTGCACCAACACCAACGATGTCTGCTCATCAGCAAGCTCTGCCCTGGGCCAGCCCCTGTGGAAAGAGGGTGCCGCCGTGGGCAACACCAGACGCGGATTGGAGCACTTGGCGTCCATCATGACCCATTTGGATCGAATGTTATCGGCCCTCTTCCCGGTGCTTGAAATCGAGTTGGCCTTGCCGGATGCAATGAACTTAGCGCATCCGGAGATGCTACCCTCACTGACACGGAGGAAGAAGAAATGGCGCAGGAGCGCCACGGATGGCATCACGCCCAGGTACTCCTCACAGTAGTAGGCGACGATGGAAAGGAGGAGGACAGAGTTGGGATGAAGATGCAACGCCTGCAGCCCGTAGTGGTCGAGGATTTCGTAAAAGAAATCGGAGAAGGGAGGAACCAACCCGACGGCGACGCTACTCGAGAAGAAGGGGAATAAGGTGCTTTCCTCGGGCTATGGCGCATCGGAGGCAAGCCAGAGCTCGGTCTTCCCCCACTCATTGCTCTCACCCACCGTCAGCAGGCGCACGGAGGCGAGGCTCTTCTCCGTAATGGTAGGCGCCTCAAGGGACGACTCGTACCAAGCCGGTGCTGAGGAAGCCTTGGCCTTGTGCGGCGCCATGGATCGCAGTTGCGGAATGAGATTGGAGCGAATCTGGAGATAGCGGTGGCGAAGAGCAAGGAAGGGGATCTGGAGCAAGGCGAGGGAGAAGAAATGAAGGTAAGTGCTGCCTGCGCCAGCCTTTCGTTAGGGCGAGCAGTTGCCGAGGAAGCGCGCCAGAGCCCGAGGAAAGCACCTTCTTCCCTTCTCCGATTTCTTTTACGAAGTCCTCGACCAGTACGGGCTATAGGCGTTGCATCTCCATCCCAACTCTGTCCTCCTTCTTTCCATCTTCGCCTACTACTGTGAGGCCCGTGAGGACGACCGAGATGGGGAGATGTGGGCGCTGCTCCCACCTTTCCCTAGGGAAGGAGGCACGGACGCCACACCCTCCTTCACCTTATTCGCAGAAGACGTCAGCCTGACCAACCAACGGCCATCATCAGGAAATCAAGAGTGCAAACAGGGACAAGGTGAAGCTCGACACACTTACTGATCCACCGCGACATGCTTCAGCTTAGGAAGCCTGAAGCCCGACAGCGGGCTCACAAGGAGTGGAGATATCAAGGCGAGGCAAACCTCACGAGGCTCTCGTGACGTGAGCCATGACGATCGACACTAGGAGGGCACCAGCACGGGCAACATCCTTGTTTCCTCTTTGGTGCCAAGGGAACTAGCGCAGGTGAGGAGTAGCGAGGCATCAGGCAAAGGTTTCCATTTTGGTGCAATAAGAACAAGACCAGAAGGACGGCGAGACGGAGGTCATCGTACAGCCCAGTCGGCGTCACCACCAAAGCCTTTCGCAGGCGCAGACCACCTTTTTTCAGGATGGCTTGTACTAGCTGTCCCCCTTCAAATTAGCCCGCCGTTGTTGGCTCCCGTCCCGCTCCATATTTGGGAAGAGGACCATGGCCTGTATAAGTAGGGCAATCATCCACTGGCACTGACCTAAAGTTGCAAAGACCTTCAACATGAATGAACGGACAATATTCACCTTACGCTTCAGCAGTTTTCCAGATGAGATGCATCTGTCTATATACCGTCTATGATGCTAATTTCAAAAGGTTCTACATGTTGCATGTGACACTTGGTGCTGGTGCAGTTGTGTAATGGGGTAGCTGAGTGCTGAAGCTATATGATGTTGTACTCTGATGTATTTCAATTATGAAATTCTACTTCCTTAATATGGATATGAAATATATTATGTGCTTAATATGAATGTCAATTAGATTAATAAATGGATTATTAATAATAGGGCAATTAGCCTGCAAATGGCGAATAAGCCTGCTAATTGGGTTTTGCTATTGCAAACGGTTATTGAAAAAATACCGTGGGCGATAACCTCAGGCAACGCACACAATTTTTAGGAATAAACCGTGTTGGACCAATGAACAATGACACACGACTTTCTCTTGAAAACTGCTTGCGTTAGGCCACCTTGTGCAAACGTTTACCATATAAAAACTGTGTTTGATGGACAACCTTTGCCACACAGTATCTTCTACGGACCGTGTGTGATGCATTCAATAACACAAACGACAAAATTGTTAATATCATGTGCAATGGCAACGCTATAACAAACAATTTAATGGGACAATTGTGTGTGATGTACGTGTGAACGGAAATGTTTTCCTTGGAGCGATTGTGTGGGATGTACATATGAACGAAAACATATAGTGGGGATTGACTGTGTGGGATGTACTCGCGACCGAAAACAATTTCTCCTGTATAATTGTATTTTTTAGCTCTACTAGAAAACATGCCCGTGTGTTGCAACGGGGGAAAACAACCCCCACACGCCCTTGCCCATTGAATATGTCCACATGACTAATATCTCACCCTCAGGTCCACATCCTTCATTTCAATATGACATCAGACCCATGTTCCCGCTTGTCCTCTTTGTCGTCCTCGTCGCAAGTGGTCACGGTACCAGTTGTCAGTAACCAATGTTGTCCAGGTCCAATAGCTACGTTGTTGAGCCTTCTTTGTGTCCTGCGAGATAAAGAGCGTTGAACACATTTTTTTACATTCATCTACTATAATAGGGAAAAGCACTATACCTAATATATGTCCGTGTTATCATGTAAATTGAGTAGTTTGTGTTAGATAGACCGTGAATTCTTAGTTGGACTCCTCATACATTATGACGGGTGTCACTGAGCCAAGCGAGGCTAGTCATACGTGAAGACGTGACAGAGAAAAAGGTTTCGTACCATATCCCTAGTTTAATAAATTGAACTAAACAATACATATGTGGGCATTTTATTTCCTTAATCCTCATAATAATGTTATTAAAAATTACATTTTTTATGATTAAATTCCTTTTACCAATATTTTATCGGCGCTTCCAATACATATTCCTCCTTTAGTACGTAGTCTCATGAATCCATTACGCCAGCTGGCGAAAGGGGGATGTGCTGCAAGGCGATTAAGTTGGGTAACGCCAGGGTTTTCCCAGTCACGACGTTGTAAAACGACGGCCAGTGAATTGTAATACGACTCACTATAGGGCGAATTCTAGCGCATCACCATTTGGTCCACCATGTATCTTTCAATTCCAGCCCATCACCTATTAATAATCCACCATGTATCTTCCTTCCATCTCAGGTCTAGTTCTCCTCTTCCTAGCCTTAAAAAAATTCTCCTCTTCCTTTTTATTACTCCCTCTCCTGGTTCTTCATTCCTTTGACAGGTCTCATGTCATTCGACATGTAGTTGCCTCAAATAAATTTCCCTCATTTTTTTGTCACGTCGTTCCTTACCCTTGCCTTATTGCTTTCCAAGTCAGCTCCTTGATACCTTAAAACTCAAAAAGGTATATCAACTGGAGGGATTATCTGTAAGCAACCAAGGTGAGGCTATTTAATAGACGGAACAACCTTCACCTAAACACAAACATTGATCTAGCTCAATCGGTTGGGATGAATTTACCTGCACGGGGAGGGAGGTCGCTAGTTTGATTCCAAACGAGAACTAATGTTTTTTTCCTTGCCTGCCTCGGGCCGGCTTCGCTGGGCCACAACACAGACTGAGGCCGAGCGAGACACATGAGACATTCATAAAAGCAAACACACCAAGGAATAAAAAAAGCTAAGGGTTTTTCTTTCATAGGGAACAAAAGGCATTTTTTCTTTCACTTGTGTGGCCCTTGTGTGAGACGGATGAAAAATCCTACGCGATGGTCAGACCGAATCAGAGAACTGCACCTTTCTTTATTAGTAGGTACAAATTAAAAAGTGTTAGATACAGTACCTCCCAGTTTTTAAAAACTGTTCATATTTTGAAAAAATGTTTGCTTTTTAAAATTTAAATTTCAAACAAATATTTGTGTTTTTAGAAAATGTTCTCAAATTTGAGAAAACGTTCGCTATAGTACCTCCTAGTTTTCAAAAAATCTTTATGTTTTAAAAAATGTTAAGGTTTCAAAAAATTAAAAAAGAGAAATATTGTTCTTTGTGAAAAATATACTCGAGTTTCAATTTTTTGTTTAGAAATTTGCTAAATTATTCACGTTCTTTTTTTTGGGAAAATTATTTGCGTTCTTAAATATATCTACTTAAAGAATGCTTTTCCTTTTGCCCTTAGTGTCTGGCGTTGCTTGTCACTAATTTAGGATGTCGCCTAAATTAGTGGCTAGCACTTTGATACGTAAAGCTTGAGCGCCTGGGTTCGACTCTCCGTGGCCCTTAATTTTTTCTTGGCCTTTTTTCACTCGGACTAGCTGTTGGTACAACATCCGCTAGTGGGCCGGCCCATCGAGGCTCGTCTATGTGCGTGTGCGATTTTTTTGACAGAAAGAGATGGGGACGAACAGAAAACTACAGGTCAGACGTACCAAAACGAATCTCGGTCCTACCGTAAACCAAAAAAAGTGGAGAAACAATCCTCCCTTTAATATTAGGGAGAGATAGTATGCATTTCCATATTTAAGCGCTCGACGGTCGCACACGACCTCATTTTGCCGAGCATGTGTGCCAGGAGGGCAGATCCCCGACGGTTTTTGGGTCGTGTGGGAAGGACCACCTATCACCGTCAGTCACTAGGCGACGGTTCCAAATGCCATCATGGAAATGGGTTAAAAACCGTTCGTATAGCACCGACGCGTACCAGTGAGGTGAGGACACCACAAGATTGAACCCATTACAAAGCACCTCTCCCGCTAAAGATAAATCAATCGAGTTGGCCAAAACAAATATATAGATCGGAGAGAAATACAAAGCTATCACAATCAGGGATAATAAATTTTAGAAAAGAGTCAATTACCTTCAATGAATAATCTGATCATAAACCCACAATTCATCGGATCCCAACAAGCACACCATGAAACAAGATTACATCGGATAGAACTCCAAGAAGATCGAGGAGAACATTGTATTGAAGATCAAAGAGAGAGAAGAAGCCATCTACCTACCAGCTATGGACACATAGTTTTCTGGTGAACTACACATGCATCATCGAAAGGGCAGCAAGGTTGATGTAGAGCCCCCCCGTAATCGATTCCCCTCTGGCAGATTACCGAAAAAGGCTCCATATTGATTGCGGAAGAACAGAAGCTTGCGATGGCAGAAAAATTATTTTAGGTGGCTCTCTGGGGGTTTCCCGATATTTGAGAATTTATAGAAGTAGAATTAGGTCAGAGGGAGCTACGTGGGGCCTAGAAGGTAACAAGGTGCGCCTACCGCCCACCAGGGCGTGCCCTATTGTATTGTCGTCTTGTTGTTGTCGTTTGGTGTCCTCCGGAACTTTCTAGGGTCTCCTTTGTTAAGAAAAAATCATCAAAACATTCCGTCGAGTTTGGTCTTCGTTTGGTACAGATTTTTTGGAAAACAAAAAACTAGTAGAAAACAACAACTGGCACTAGGCACTAGGTTAATAGGTTAGTTACCAAAAATGATATGAAATTGCATGATAAAGCATATAAAGTATCCAAGATTGATAATATAATAGCATGAAACAATCAAAAATTGTTTATACGTTGGAGACGTATGATGTCGCTTGAAGCTATGTTGGTATTTCCCCAAAGAGGAAGGGATGATGCAGCACAACGGCGCTAGGTATTTCCCTCGGATATGAAACCAAGGTTATCGAACCAGTAAGAAAACCAAGCAACACAACGTAAAAAGCCCCTGCACACAGATAACAAATCCTCGCAACCCGACGTGTTAAAGGAGTTGTTAATCCCTTCCGGATACGGCACCTCAAGATAGGCAAACGAACGTGAGATAAAATTGTAGTAGATTGATAGAGCGAACACCAAATAAAATAAATAAGAATATATTGCAGCAAGGTATTTTTGTATTTTTGGTTTAATAGATCTGAAAATAAATGCAAAGGAAAATAGATCGCAAAGGCAAATAATATGAGAAAGAGACCCATGGGCCGTAGGTTTCACTGGTGGTTTCTCTCAAGAAAAATAGCAAACTGTGGGTGAACAAATTATTGTTGGGCAATTGATAGAACTTCAAATACTCATGACGATATCCAGGAAATGATCATTACATAGTCATCACGTCCAAGATTAGTCGATCGACTCCTGCCTGCAACTACTACTATTACTCCACACATCGACCACTATCCAGCATGCATCTAGTGTATTAAGTTCATGGAGAAACGGAGTAATGCAATAAGAACGATGACATGATGTAGAAGTGATCTATCTATGTGGAGATAGACCCCATCGTTTTATCCTTAGTAGCAACGATACATACATGTCGGTTCCCCTTGTATCACTGGGATGAAGCACCGTAAGATCGAACCAACTACAAAGCACCTCTTCCCATTGCAAGATAGATAGATCAAGTTGGCCAAACAAACCCCAAATATCGAAGAAGAAATATGATGCTATAGGCAATCATGCATAAAATAGATCAAAAGAACTCAAATACTTTCATGGATATAAAAATATAGATCCGATCATAAACTTGAAGTTCATCGATCCCAACAAACACACCGCAAAAGAGTTACATCATATGGATCTCCAAGAGACCATTGTATTGAGAAGCAAGAGGGAGAGAGAGGAAGCCATCTAGCTACTATCTACGGACCTGAAGGTCAACAAAGGACTACTCCCGCATAATCGGAGAGGCACCAATGGAGGTGGTGAACCCCATCCGAGATGGTGTCTAGATTGGATCTAGTGGTTCTGGACTCTGCAGCGGCTGGATTAATATTTCATCGACTCCCCTAGGGTTTCTGGAATATTGGGGTATTTATAGAGCAAAGAGGTGGTCCGAGGGGCACCCGAGGTGGGCAGAACCCACCAGGGAGCGTCTGGGCTTCCTGGTGTGAACTGGTGGGTTGTGCTCCCCTCAGAGAACCCCCAGGCGCTGCCTTGGCCGATTGGGTGTCTTCTGGTCCATGAAAAATTTCCTTAAAGTTTCATTGCATTTGGACTCCGTTTGGTATTGATTTCCTGCGATGTAAAAAACATGCAAAAAACAACAATAATCACTTGGCACTATGTTAATAGGTTAGTACCAAAAAATGATATAAAATGATTATAAAACATCCAAGATTGATAATATAACAACATGGAACTGAAAAACCACAAGTATAGGGGATCGCAATAGTTTTCGAGGGTAGAGTATTCAACCCAAATTTATTGATTCGACACAAGGGAGCCAAAGAATATTCTCAAGTATTAGCAGCTGAGTTGTCAATTCAACCACACCTGGAAAACTTAATATCTGCAGCAAAATATTTAGTAGTAGAGTAACATGGAACTAACGATAATGGTGGCAAAGGTAATAGTATTAGTTTTGTAGTGATTGTAACAGTGGCAACGGAAAAGTAACTAAGCAAAGATCAATATGTGAAAAGATCATAGGCATTGGATCGGTGATGGATAATTATGTCGGATGTGATTCCTCATGCAATAGGTATAACATAGGGTGACACGGAACTAGATCCAGTTCATCAATGTAATGTAGGCATGTATTCCGAATATAGTCATACGTGCTTATGGAAAAGAACTTGCATGACATCTTTTGTCCTACCCTCCCGTGGCAGCGGGGTCCTATCGGAAACTAAGGGATATTAAGGCCTCCTTTTAATAGAGTACTGGAACAAATCATTAGCACTTAGTGAATACATGAACTCCTCAAACTATGGTCATTACCGGGAGTGGTCCCGATTATTGTCACCTCGGGATTACCAGATCATAACACATAGTAGGTGACTATTGACTTGCAAGATAGGATCAAGAACTCACATATATTCATGAAAACATAATAGGTTCAGATCTGAAATCATGGCACTCGGGCCGTAGTGACAACTATTAAGCATAGCAAAGTCATAGCTACATCAATCTCAGAACATAATGGATACCGGGGATCAAACCCTAACAAAACTAACTTGATTACATGATAAATCTTATCCAACCCATCACCGTCCAGCAAGCCTACGATGGAATTACTCATGCACGACGGTGACCATCATGAAATTGGTGATGGAGGAAGGTTGATGATGATGATGGCGACGGATTCCCCTCTCCGGAGCCCCGAACGAACTACAGATTAGCCCTCCCGAGAGAGATTAGGGCTTGGCGGCGGCCCCGTATTGTAAAATGTGATGAATCCTTCTCTCTAGTTTTTTTCTCCCCGAACATGAATATATAGAGTTGGAGTTGAGGTCGGTGGAGCACCAGGGGGCCCACGAGGGAGGGGGCGCGACCAGGGGGGTAGGCATGCCCCCACCCTTGTGGACAGGGTGTGGGCCCCTGGCCTTGATTCTTTCGCCAGTATTTTTTATATATTCCAAAAATATTCTTCGTTGATTTTCAGGTATCAAATCCCCCAAGCTTAAACCTTTGCTTTTCCTCAAGCAATTCAGTTGACAAACTGAAAGTGATAAAGAAAAACTTTTACAAACTCTGTTTGCTCTTGTTGTCGTAAATATGTAAAGCCGGCATTCAAGATTTCAGCAAAGATTATGAACTAACCATAATCACAATAACAATTAGGTCTCATGTTTACTCATATCAATGACATAATCAACTAGCGAGCAATAATATTAAATCTCGGATGACAACATTTTCTCAAAACAATCATAATATGATGTACCAAGATGGTATCTCGCTAGCCCTTTCTGAGATCGCAAAACATAAATGCAGAGCACCTCTGAAGATCAAGAGCTGACTAGAAATTTTAATTCATGGTAAAAGAGATCTAGTCACTGTCATACTCAATGTAAACTAATAGTAATGCATGCAAATGATAGTGGTGCTCTCCAACTGGTGCTTTTTAATAAGAGGATGATGACTCAACATAAAAGTAAATAGATAGGACCTTCGCAGAGGGAAGCAAGGATTTGTAGAGGTGCCAGAGCTCGATTTTGAAATAGAAATGAATAATATTTTGAGCAATATAATTTCATTGTCAACATAACAACCGAGAGATCTCGATATCTTCCATGCTACACACATTATAGACAGTTCCCAAACAGAATGGTAAAGTTTAGACTCCCCCTAGCACGAACAAACATCAATCCATGGCTTGTCCGAAACAACGGGTGCCTCCAACTAACAACAATCCTGGGGGAGTTTTTTTTGCAATTATTTTGATTTGATTTGAGCATGGGACTGGGCATCCCGGTGACCATCCATTTTCTCATGAGTTAGGAGCGGAGTCCACTCCTCTAGAGAATAACCTGCCTAGCATGGAAGATATAGACAGCAATAGTTGATACATGAGCTATTCGAGCGTACAAAACAGAATTTCATTTGAAGGTTTAGAGTTTGGCACATCCAAATGTACTTGGAACGGCAGGTAGATGCCGCATATAGGAAGGTATAGTGGACTCATATGGAATAACTTTTAGGGTTTATTAGAAGTGGATGCACAAGTAGTTTTCCCGCTTAGTACAAGTGAAGGCTAGAAAGAGACTGGGAGCGACAAATGTCATGAACATGCATTAAAATTAATGAACACTGAGTGCAAGCATGAGTAGGATATAATTCACCATGAACATAAATATCGTGGAGGCTATGTTGATTTTGTTTCAACTACATGCGTAAAAATGTGCCAAGTCAGGCCACTCGAATCATTCAAAGGAGGATACCACCCTATCATACCACATCACAACCATTTTAGTAGCACGTTGGCACGCATGTTAAACCATTATAAACTCCTAGCAAATTAAGCATGGCATGAGCAACTATAATCTCTAATTGTCATTGCAAACATGTTTCATTCATAATAGGCTGAATCAGGAACGATGAACTAATCATATTTACAAAAACAAGAGAGGTCGAGTTCATACCAGCTTCTCTCATCTCAATCAGTCCATCATATATCGTCATTATTGCCTTTCACTTGCACAACCGAATAGTGTGGATAATAATAATAGTGCACATGCATTGGACTAAGCTGGAATCTGCAAGCATTCAATTCAAGGGAGAAAACAAGGTAATATGGGCTCTTTGTTAGATCAACAATAATGCAGAGGAGAGCCACTCAACATTTTCATTATGATCTTCTCCTCTCGACGTCCAAAGAAAAGAAATAAAACTATTTACGTGGGAAAGCTCCCAACAAGCAAAAGAAGAATGAGAAATGTTTTTGGGTTCTCTTTTTAATTACTACTCCTACATACATGGAAAGTAAACTAGCTAAACACTACAACTAACTTTCTTGGTTTTCTTAAGGTTTTTCAAACACACAAGAAGAAAACTTAAAGAGAAAAACAAACTAGTGTCAAGACCGGTTTTCCAATAAAACATTTATTGAATAAACGACCATTTTATTAGACCAGAATAGAAGAATCCTCCTTACTGGTAGACAAATCCTTGATACAGAAATCCAGAATTACTAAATATTATATAAGGTTCTGCTGAGGCTGCTCAATGATTTATTACAAGCATGCCGATATTATACATAAAGGCGGATATGACACAAAGGGTATGGTGGCACAACTACTGACTCGTAATAAAAGTGGTGGTGGATATGTCACAGTGAAGTGGGTGACATGACTCCAAAATCTTACAGCTGATCAAGTGCCAGAGTGAGGCATGATGATTTTATTAGGGTAGCGGAAGCGTATATAATACAAGTGACCAACTCCAAGATCGCACGGGACTGAGTGGGACTCCTCTAGGCGTCGGACTCGCTATCGTACTCTTCATCCATAAGATCGCCTTCGTCAATATCTGGCCAAATCAACAAGCCAGGTGAGTACTTTGAATGTACTCGCAAGACAGTTTGGACATAAGATATAACAAATGCAAACATGATGCACATGAGCATACTAGTAATGCGCACTCCGATAACAAATTTGCACTGCATGTTAAATAAAATTAAAGTCATCCGGTAGTCCTCTCGAAATCCCAACAAAATAGTTGAAGACCAATCGGGTGTCTAAAGCGACGCCTCAAAAGGTATAATAACTTAACATGCCACAGTCGTTCGTCAAGAAGACACCACATAAAGGGCTTATATTGAAACGTAAATGACAGTACGTGCCACAGTCGGACGTCTAAGCGACATCTTGAAAAGGGCTTATAATGAAAGTAAATAACAAGGATGTCGTAGTCGGACGTCTGAGCGACATTACATAAAGGGCTTATATCAAAAGTAAATAACAAGAGTGCCACAGTCGGACTTCTGCGCGACATCACATAAAGGGCTTATATCAAAAGTAAATAACAAGAATGCCACAGTCGGACGTCTGAGCGACATCACATAAAGGGCTTATACCAAAAGTAAATCACAAGAATGCCACAGTCGGACGTGTGAGCGACATCACATAAAGTGCTTATATCTCATCAGTCGAATTCAAGTAGCTCTCATGAAGGTAACATCATTCCACGGAATACTCGATACATGATAATAAACTGGCTAGTCCATCCACAGGAATAACATTTAGCCGGGTTTACCACTCTTAGTTTCATGCTTATTCTCCGAAGACTGTCACTGAGACTGACGCTAAGACTGATACTGAGATTGACACTAATATGTTGTTCAAAGTCCTTGAACATGGACACGGTTACTCGAATGGTTATTGCTCTGCAGAGTTGTACTCTTTACCCACAGCCAGCGGATTTCAGTAGTCACAAAGCACTAGTTCCGCTTACGGTATTTTAGGAGAAACACATCTAACCAGTACACACCCATTCCACATTCTGCTACCAGGAATCACACTAGGCAATGTTCAAGAAAAACTCTAGGACAGGGAGGCTACAACGTCGAATAGCATGGGATCAAATTTATATCGCGCGCTCTAAGGGGTGCCCCCTCTCGGTTCCAACCGGAAACACCCACGCCCCCTGACCGGATGACCGGCTTTAATCCAGTGTCACAGCCCTAGAATTGTTTGCAATAGTTGGATAAGAGAGCATCCATGCATCATGTCTAATTTCTGAAAGTTGAATTGAGGTTTGTTGAAACCCTCATAAATCAGTTCATAAATAACCAACTTTAAAAATCTTCTCAAATGAGTCCAATAAAATGTTCCTGTTATTCTATAGAATTATTGGCAAGAGCTAAAATTCAAACCAATATTTTTATGAGCTCAGAAACATTTATTTTGGCCATTTGAATTAATCCAATAATTATTTGCTTTGGATTTATATTTAATATATATTAAATATAACTTCAATAATTCTGGAAGTTTGTGAGTGGCTTTGTATATATTTTAGCAAGCCATATAATAACCTACAGAATTTATTAAAATGATTTAGTGGCTAAAACTAAATCAAAACAGAGAGGAAATAAATAGAAAATTGAAACAAAAGAGACAGGAACGAACAGAAACTTACCTTTGCCAACTCACCTCTGCAGCCACCTGGCGCCCCAAGTGGCCAGCCCAGCCCACCTGGCCCCTCCCCTGTCGTCTTCCTCCCCGCGCCAATAGGCAGCGCGCGTGGCCGAGGCACGCCGGCACGCGCCCGGCCACCTCCTGCTTCCTGCCGCTTCCCCCTCGTCGCCCTGGGCCTCCCTTGCGATGCCACGCAGTCCCGACCCATCTCTCACTCTCTCAAGCGTTTTCCCCTCCTCTGCTCTCTTCCCGAACAGAGCCCGTCGCCGCCGCTCGCCGTTCCTGTGGCCACCGTCCACCCCTCGCCCTACCACTGAGCTCAGGAGCTCCGCCTCGACCCCCTCTCCCTCCCCACCGAGCCACGTCCCTCCGGAAGCCCTGCAGCGTCGTCCCCAACCTCGTCTTCAACCTCTGACCGCCGGCGGACTCGTCGGGGATTCGCGAGCTCCGGCCTCTCCCCGGCCTCGCCGTCGCCTCTGCTGGATCCGCCGTGATCTTCTACGCCGCCTCCCCCTCTTCTTTGCTTTGTTTGCGCCCTCTAACCGCTTCCTCCACCAGAGCCGAGACGCTCCGCCGCAAGAGCTCGTCGCCGGCGTTGCTCCGGCGACCATTTGGTTGCGCCAATGTGCCAATCACGCCCGCTGCACCACATAGTGCCTTGCCTGCGCTTTAGTTTACGCTTTTGCCCGCTGCAGCCGCGCTCCCGAGCTCGGCCGAACTCCGGCCGCCGCTGCCATTGTCGCCACCGTTGTTCCGGGCCATCTCCGGCGAAGCTGAGAGCACCACTCGACGCGCGCGAGCTCCAGCTAGTCGTATATGGGCTCCTCCATTGATTTGGTCACCGGAGGAAGTTTTCCGAGCCTTGCCGCCGTGTCTGGCATCGCCTGCATCGAGTCACCGGCAGGTTTGACCTGTTCGACCCGGGGTTTGACCTCCCTAGGGTCAACACACGTGGGGCCCGCCCCTGACTACATTAGTTAATTGTGTCACTGACGTGTCGACCCCACTGGTCAGGTTTGACCTGGACCGGGTCAGTTGACCTACTGACGTCACAGTGACATAGCGCTGACGCCATAACTCATTTTCTGGATTATTTATAATTCAGAAAATCACACAAAATGTTTAAAACTTCAAAAATTCATAGAAAATCAACCGTAGCTCCAAATCAAACAAATTATATATGAAAAATGATCAAAAAAATCCAATCTATCCATCTGTACCATTTTCATGCATGTTGGAACAACTTAAAGTTGCTGTTTAGGACAATCCAATTAAATGGCATTTAAGAAAGCACATATGGAGTTTGAATCTGAACCTAGTGTTCAAACCAACTCCATTTAACTTGTTGCTAGTTGCATTAGGCCAATCAACAGCATATTGCCATGTCACATTCATGCATCATTTTGTTGCATGGCATTGATTGTGCTTCTTCTTCGTTTGTCGGTGGTTGTTCCCCCTCGGTAGACGATGTTTCCGACGACGTGTTCGATGACACCGATGAAGAGCTATATCATCTTCAGAAGTGCCAGGCAAGCAAAACCTCCTTGCTCATTCCGATAAAATCCCACTCTCTCGCTCCTGCTCTCTTTTACTGCATTAGGACAACAACGATTCATCTGTTACTTGCTGCTGTAGTTGAACCCCTTATCCTCTGCATGACCTGTCATTACCAAAGTAAATAGATGAAACCCACTAGCATGAGTAGGAGTTGTTTGAGCCCTGATGTGCCTACTCATTCATGCTTGTTTGTCATGCCTGCTATTGCATAGAGTTGTGTCAGGTCTGATTCATCGGGGATGAATCGGAGGTGTGTGAACATGTCCTACTGTTGAGAGCTAAGTGTGTGAACATGTTTTGGTAAAGGAATCGGTGACAGGCCATGTAGGAGTACATGGTGGGTTGTTTCATTGAAGCCGTCCTTAGGAACTGAGTTATGTGTTTGTGATCCATGAAACAGCTACTACCACACATTGGGCCCTGAAATATGAGCCCGCTCGACTTACTGACCCCTCTCGTCCTCTGTCCAGGAGTTGTAACTAGTTTCTGGTGTTTATAGGATGTGTGTTGGCGGTCGTGCGTAGTGCTAACCCTAGGGGCGGGCTATGATGTGGTAGATAAATCGTGGCACGGTGTACCAGGCGCCCGTTTGGTGTCTCGGGAACCCTGCACACATCGTTTGGGGCTGTGAGCGAAATGCCGGCCGGATCTTCTCGCGGATGGAACCCGAATAGGTGATAAACCTGGACTAGAGACTTGTGCGGTTAGTCAGGTCATGGTCTACACCCACGTCGGCTTTCGCTTGAAGTCTGCCGAGCACATGTCGTGTGCAGACGCTAAGTGGTGGAAACATGTGTGATGAAGTACACCCCTGCATGGTTATAAATGATCTATTCAAATAGCCGTGTCCACGGTAAAGGATTTCTGGGTTGCCTATAATAGTTCATAGACAATTGAAAGTGGATACTCTAAAATGCGCAAGATATGCGTGAGTGCAATGGATGGCGTTCTCGTAGGGAGACGGGAGCGGATCCATAGTGGGGTATTGATATGGTGAATATGTGGACTCGTGTGCGCCACCTCAAAAGAGTTGCTTGCAGTCGTAGTTTAGGTTAGCCACTAATTCAAAGCTGGCTTGCGCCAGTTAAAATCCACCACCCCCCTTGTTGATGCCGATGCATATGTAGTTAGTTCTGATGTAAGTCTTGCTGAGTACATTGTACTCACGTTTGCTTAATTTATGTTTTGCAGAGAGACGTCAGTCTCGCCAGTAGTTCCGTATGGACTTAGACGTTTAGCTTGATACCTCAGCTACAATCTTGTGCCCTCGGCAGGATCTGGTAGATAGTCAGGCTTCTCAGCCTTTTTCATTTGTAGACATCTGTATCCAGACATGTTAAGCTTCCGCATGTGCCTTGATTTGTATGCTCTGAATGATAGGTCATGAGACCCATGTTTGTAATATCACACTCCTCGGAGCCTAATGAATAAATACTTTGAGTCGTAGAGTCTTGTTGTGATGCCATGTTGTATTTACACATATCGAGCATATTGTGTGTATGATTGAAATGCTTGGTATGTGTGGGATCCGACAACCTAGTTGTTTATCCTTGGTAGCCTCTCTTATGGGGAAATGTAGTCTTGTGCTTCCATGAGCCATAGTAGTCCGCTACAGCCCAGTTCACCGGAGTCCTGCTAGCCCAGCACTAATGCTCCGGAACACTTGACTGGCCGGCATGTGATTCACTTCGTTCCTGTGTCTGTCCCTTCAAAGAAATGTCACGCGGTGACATCCGGAGTCCTGCCTAGCCTGCTACAGCCCGGGTTCCCGGAGTCCTGTTAGCCTAGTGCTACAGCCCGGATTCACACGCTGCTGACCGACATGCTCGATGTGATTCATGTATGCCTGTCCCCATAGGTTGGTGCCGCTTTGGGTTCACGACTAGCCATGTTGGCCCAGGTTCTCTGTCATATGGATGCTAGCGAGACTATCATATACGTGAGCCAAAAGGCGCAAACGGTCCCGGGCCATGGTAAGGCGACACCCCTGGGAATACCGTGCGTGAGGCCGCAAAGTGATATGAGGTGTTACCGGCTAGATCGATGTGACTTGGAATCGGCGTCGTGACAGCGTTGGTATCAGAGCCTGACTGCCTGTAGGATTACCAAGCCAAACTGGTCGAAGTCGAGTCTAGAAATGCTATAGTTATGTAGGGGAATTGATTGTGGAAGGGAACGTAAGGCTCTTTTTACTCCTTATACCTTATGCCCTTCTGATCTGAGTCAACCTCTTCTTTTCTACGGGGTTAAGAAACTAGGCCTTCTCATCTATCTATCAGGATGACGTGTTACTAATTCGTAGACTTATAGGATTGATGGATTCATGTCTCAGTTCAGTTTCTAGTACTTCCTTGTGTTCATAGTTGGTCTCGGAACTTTGATATTGTGGTGTTAAGTGGTTATGCCACCATTTGCAGGATGTCTCAAATCTTTTGAGCATTTACAGTTGTTATGCTCTCCGAGTCATCCCAGGTCTCTAACTAGTCTGATGCATGTGCAAATCCCTTCTTTCTGTTCCCGATGTCCCATTGGGCCAGTTCAACCACAGTAATCAGTGAGTTGAGGTACTCTGTTGCCTCGACATATATGTTGGAGCTATTATTATGACCCTAGGTGTTTTAGGGAGTCACCTAGTAATCTAGCCATGTTTTGTGTTCCTGGTGTGATGATTCTGGCCACCATTCTCAAAAGCATCCAGTGATGCCATTTAGTAGTAGGTATTCTATTCCTGGGTTCTTGAACCCGAGATTCACCCTACTTACCTCCTGTTGATAGTGTTTTCTTGTTCCTTTAGGATATTAGTAACCTCGCAACAGTCCTCGAGGTCCGTGGTATTTTTTCCTTCCAAATACCGTGAACCGTTAAGGCAGAAGTTCTTTGAACCAAAATATCACAATCAGAGTACTCTTGAGGAGTTCTCCATTCATAATTGTGATTCTGTCAGTTCTACCTTTCTGCATGGGTTATCTGGAAGAAACCTGTTGAACTTGGTTCGACATATTAATCTATGCATCCACAACTCAGAAAGATATATGTCCTCTTGAGTTGTCCATCTTCATTTGTATTCCGACCATCGTCTATCAATTGATAGTCAGGAGTAATTGTGCATCCGTGTTATCGATGTTTATTATTCTTGTGGTCCGTTAAGCAATTCTATTTTAGAATGACTAGGAGAAACAAACTCCAGTACCTCATCCATATCCAGGATTGGGTCAAAGTAGTTGTGTTCTGCAGATCAAATGCCAACACAGCTTTTGCTCAGTTTTACCCTGGAGTATTACCCCCTTTATGTCAGGATTGTCATGAGAATTGCACCATCTCTCATGAATTCTTGACGTAGTGATACTTCTTGCCATCATTTTTCATTCCTCGGTCCCGTGTTGTCGCAACTGGAATGCCGGCAAGTGAACCATCACTACTAGGGAAAAGGCTAGCAGCAGCGCGGGTTTTAGACCTATCAGTAGCGCGGGATGGTGCGCTACTGATAAGGCGCTACAGCTAACGAATAGTAGTAGCGTGCCTCCACCCATGCTAGGGCTAAATCGACTTAGTAGCAGCGAGTTCCAGGAGGAGCGCTGCAGGTAATTAGTAGTAGCGCTTCTCTCTGCCCGCGCTGCTACTATTATTTCGTATTTTATTTCTTTTTTATTTCATGTTGTATGGTACACCTTTACACAAATTTTCATACAATAGGAATTTACAAATTGTTTTTACATCATAATGAGTCATTACATCACGGGGTGAAAGAACCGTGTGGACTAGTTTCAAGTGGACGGACATCCACTTGAAACTAATCTGCGGTTCTTTCACCCAATGATATAATAAATATCATCATCATCATCATATCATTAACAACTTATCATCATCATCATCATCATATCATTGGTCACTAGTCGTAATCACAAGTACTCCTCACATCTTCAACTCTAACACATTGTATCACATAATAAACATATTGTACCTCATAGGACCTACTACATTCTCTTAGGACCTACTATATTCTCTAAGGTAAAATAGCAAAAAACAAGATAGCCCCTCGCTCTCCATTATGGAGAATGCAGATTATCCTGTCTCCAATTCTTGCCTTTCGCTTAATGTTGCTTCCAAGAACCTCCTTACGAATGTCCAAACATTTTTTCCACTCTTTGATTAGCATGTGTTCACCGGTTTCAGAAATTCGATATGCACAGGTGAGATCCGTAGGATGACCTGGCTGTAGGTTCAGAACTTCAAGGCGACCATTGTAATACATCAGATGAGGCACACAATCCATCGGGATTTTCTACTGAAAAACATAGTAATAACTTCGTAGTTAGCAAAAGATGCACGGATGTCGTAATAGTAAAATATCTAAACCAGGGTATCTCCATAGAAGTTATCGTGGTTCAACACGTGCACTAGTGGCATGTATTCACCATAATTTGGAGGAGTTTGATAGTAGGTATTGTAATTCTCAAAAAAGTACAATAAGCAATCAGATGATTTTTCTCCTTATAAGTTAATTCGGAGCCATTAGTGTAGTGGGTTTTGTCTACCATCTTCTGCACATTCTTTGAAGATTCAAAATAAGCTGTCAATGGAAATAAGCTGTCAACTATTTTGAAATAAACAATATAAATTAGTTAATAACTATGTTTGAGAAACTCACATTGCGGTAGAATCAGAAGCGTATCAACAAGGACCCAAATGTCCATATTGTCTTGCTCGATGTCAGGATCACCAAGATCCATGCCGACAATCATACCCTCATAAAAACCATACATTTTGCAAAGTGCTTCCCAATTTTGGCAACCAAAATGGGTTACGCTCTGAGAATTGTATAGATTTACTTCAAAATCAATATCATGATGGGTTCTTAGGTGTATTTTCTTTGTTTGAAAATTTTCATGGTCCTCAAAACCCATCCTCTCCAAGACATAGCGTCTTGCATGGCATGGGATAAGCTAGTCGAATTGTAAAAGATGAAAATTAGACGTTGAAATAGTTGAAGTCATGCTTAATTACGAAAAAAACACTTGTCGTTGTTGCGTACCGTTTCAACATCGAAGGTCTCCTCGAGCTTAATGCTGAAGTGCCGATCTTCATCCAGCTGAACGAACCTGTCGCACATACCTTGATCATCGTGGCAGCAACTGCACTCCCCCGGGAGACTGTCATCGTCCGAGTACGACATTTCCTACGTTCATAATTCAAAAATTAAACTTGTACATATTATAGCACAAGTCATGCTAGATTTCACGAAAAAATCCGACATGACCTTTGCTAAAAAAGGACATATCGAGCACCTGAAATTTGCCGGAATGGAAATTAATCAACACTCCGGCAAAACATAGGCCACTCGGAGGTGTAACCAAAACATGAAATAATTGCTTAAACTAAAAAATAACACCAAATATGGCATGTTCAACTAGTTCTATTAATTCAACTAGTTCTATTAATTCAACTAGTTCTTACTAAATATAAACTTAGTATAAAAATAAAAAAACTAGTTCTTTCTAAAAATGAAGTAGTTCAACTAGTTATTAATTTACTTACTATACTAGTTCAACTAAAACTTAACTAGTTCAACTAAAACTAAACTAGTTCTATTAATTCAACTAGTTCTTACTAAATATAAACTTACTATAAATAGAAAGAAACTAGCACATCTACTACTACTAATTAACATCTAACTACTACATCTACTACTAATTAACATGTACTACTGCTAATTATACAACTAGTTTACCATCACTACTAGTAATTAATATCCACTACTTCTAAAAATCATTATCTATGAACCCTAAATTAACATCTACTACTACTAAAATCATCTCCTAACTAAGCAAAGAGAGAGGGGGTTGGGAAGGGGTGGGGGGCTTACAGAGGGAGAGACGGTGGCGGGGAGGTACTCGGCGACGGAGGGGCGGCGAGGGCGGGCTCGGGATCGGGAGGGCGGCGGTCCTGGGCGGCGGGCTTGGCGGGCTCGGTCGAGGGCGGCGGCGGTTCGGTCGAGGGCGGCGACAGTGTGGTCGAGAGCGGCGGCGGTGAGGTTGAGGGCGGGCGGTGGCGGCGGTGAGGGCGCAGGCGCGCTCGGGCTCGAGCGGCGGCGACAGGGAGTAGGGGAACAGGCTGGTGGGGGGGAAAGGAGGACTTAGCGAAATTTTGATGCGGGGGGTGGTTAACTCGAACTAGCAGTAGCGCACGTACAGAAAACGCTCTATAGCTAACTTATCTACAGCGTGTTTTGTGGAAAACTGCTACTGCTAATGGAAGCAGTTATTTCTTTTGTTTAGTAAAAACATCAAAAATATACATTGATCATCATTGATCTTTTTGTGTATAATCTAAATAGTCAACATGAATCCTCACTGTACCTGTATAGGTACAGGCAAGGATTCATATTGCAAGCACAAATCATACACATATAGTTCAATGAAGACCAAGTGCTCGAGGTAGGTTTAGAAGCAACATATTTAAGGTGATAAACACCTTGTTCGCTTAGTAGTATGGGACTAAACTTAATTAGTTGCGGTCATACTTAGCAGCAGCAAGTTTTGAGCAAAACCATTGCTACTAAGTTCTTTAGCAGTAGCGCGTCCACGGGAAGGGCGCTACTACTATATCTAGCCTGGAGGCAACACCGTGGCAATTATAGTAGTAGCGCTCTTTTCACCTAGAGCGCTACTGCTACTCAGTCATTAGCAGCGCTCTTTTCTAAAGCTCGTTGCTGCTAATTAGCAGTAGCGTCTGTTTTTAGACCGCGCTGCTGCTAAGATTCTGTGTACAAGGTTTTCCCTAGTAGTGCATGATGTGTGAAATCAATACTCCTAGCAACCGTGTTGCTTGGTAGTTAATGGACACTAATATCATTCTTAGTGTGTTGGTTATTGAAACACTATTCTAGGATTGATCATGCTACCTTGTTCTTATTTCTAGTGCACTCTTCGATCTTTGAGTTAGGATTGAATCCCTTGCTCTTTTGATCACATCGTCTTCTCTAAAAAGCAAGATTGTTCTCGAGCTTAGTAACATATCGGTGGTTCCTGATTTTCTGAATATCTTCTCGGAAGTATCTCCAGGTTGTTCCCCGACTGTTATGTTGAGCTCGTGATCAAGTTGGTTTTCTTGTAGACCACCCTTTCTCCAAGAATCTGTGTCCAATACCCTGAGCTAGTTGGTTAAGCTAAACAATGACTTGGAGAGTTGGAAGGTAAAAGCTTGTCTGACTTAGTTCATGTTAAGGGATATCTTTTGTGTGTGTGTGTTGAAGAAAGATGATATCTCCATTAATTGGTCCTCGTGATTAGTTGTTGGATCGATTGCCTTGTCAAAACTTTGACTTGAGTATGGGCTATCGTCAAGTCAAATCAGAACCAACGATGTTCGTAATGTTGTCTTACTCGTGGTTGATCCCTCGAGCATACACAATTACATCCTTTGGTCTGACCAATGCTATCACCGTGTTCACATGATGGTGGAAGTCATGTGATATGGAAATTCCGATGAGTTGCTGTTGAGCCCATCAGCTGCATTTTGTCTCCCCCATGATTCATGTTGAACATCAACCTAGTGTTGAAAACTTGTAAGCAATGCCTTCGTGTCCCGTTCATGAAGCATATGTTGGATGAAAGAAGTGACCTTCTCCGGTTCACGTGCATTTGGTGTAAGTTACCATCGTGAGTTCGAGAAAGGTTGTTTTTGTTTCCTCTGGTACCATGCCAAGTCAGCTATGCATGTGCGAATGTATTCTATGGTTTGGTAGATTAATTACCTCCACTCCATATGTATTCCCTAGCACACCAAGCCACTAATTGATTTGTTCAAGGAAAAGGAGTTGTTGTGCGAATACTAGTTCATGCACAAGGACTTCGATATCCTGAATGATGGTTCCCCACCTGAACTCGGTAGTGTTTTGTTGCAAGACTTCTACATGGTCATGCTTGTCTTGGACAACGTGTTCACATATATGTAGCAGAACCAACTCATGTTTTGGAGTTTACTATCGTAGTTCAATTCCCGAGAATCTCACAACATCGTCTCATCGGTTTGTGTTGCAAACTTTCTTTCCGGACATGTTGTCTGAAATACCCCGTTACCATCCAGATCTTAATCTCAGGCAGATATGATGGTTGGAGCTATTCCAAGATTTATGATGTAGGTCCCGACAAGGTTGATGTTCTAGCCGACACACCTAGCTGGAAGATCTATCGTTGTAGTATCTTAATTGAGCTATTTGACAATCTTCTCCATGAGGATTTCGTGCAACTTATTCTAGAAGTTGTTCCTTAGGGGTCGTTGTGCTCTCGGTTTCCACGATTATGCTAGAACCATTCCAACAGTGGAATCACTCTCTACTGTTGAGTTTATCCCTAGTTACTAGAATCATTCCCAACATTTGCATTTTTTCCTAGCTTGCACTGCCATTGTGCCATTCTATCTTGGACTACCTTCTCGGTAATTCCTGGTCAGGAGCATCTTCAACAGTGGTACTACCATGGGTTCCATCCATTTCCGATGATAAGCAAAATCATCCATCGCATTGTCTTCAACAAGGTAGTCCACATCATCCATTCGAATCCGGACATGCCATTCCTTTGAACTCCACCAAAAGATCAATTGTGATTGCCTTAGGCTGGTATAAAGAGTTTCAATGATTTATATATCAAAAGTAATTCTTTTTGCCACTTAAGGGAATAATTCTACGAGTCACCTCCCCTAAGGTGCCCCATTATGTAATCATGGCAATTATTTCATCACTATTTTGAGATCTTGCCCCACCCTCTTCAGCGTGAGATTTTTGCCTACCTAGTAGAACCTTGTCATCTACCTCTTTCCATCACTCCTAGTGTGTGATTCGTGTCTCAGCTCGTGAGATGTATCTATGTCTCATTCCGTGAGCTAATCCTGAGTTGCTCGATCTTTGAGAAGATCGATCCTTCTAGAGTTTCTTTTCCCTCTCGTTGTGATGTTGGTAGTAGTTCCTGGAGCAAGACTTCGAGACAATAAAGGTGATCAAATCAACATTCTTATGGAGTGCACCCTCGATCGCGAAGATTGTGTTGGTCTTGTGTCCCTTTTGCCTTCTTACCTCACATCTTGAATCTCGGGACCAGATTCTTGTTTAGTGAGGGTGAGTTGTCAAAGCCCTAGAATTGTTTGCAATAGTTGCATAACAGGGCATCCATGCATCATGTCTAATTTCTAAAAGTTGAATTGAGGTTTGTTGAAACCCTCAGAAATTAGTTCAAAAATAACCAACTTTAAAAATCTTCTCGAATGAGTCCAATAAAATGTTCCTGTTATTCTATAGAATTATTGGCAAGAGCTAAAATTCAAACCAATATTTTTTATGAGCTCAGAAACATTTACTTTGGCCATTTGAATTAATCCAACAATTATTTGCTTTGGATTTATATCTAATATATATTAAATATAACTTCAATAATTCTGGAAGTTTGTGTGTGGCTTTGTATATATTTTAGCAAGCCATATAATAACCTACAGAATTTATTAAAATGACTTAGTGGCTAAAACTAAATCAAAACAGAGAGGAAATAAATAGAAAATTGAAACAAAAGAGAAAGGAAAGAACAGAAACTTACTTGGGCCAACTCACCTGTGCAGCCACCTAGCGGCCCAAGTGGCCGGCCCAGCCCACCTGGCCTCTCCCCTGTCGTCTTCCTCCCCGCACCAATCGGCAGCGCGCGTGGCCGAGGCACGCCGCCACGCGCCCGGCCACCTCCTGCTTCCTGCCGCTTCCCCCTCGTCTCCCTGGGCCTCCCTCGCGACGCCATGCAGTCCCGACCCCTCTCTCACTCTCTCAAGCATTTTCCCCCTCCTCTGCTCTCTTCTTGAACGGAGCCCGTCGCCGCCGCTCGCCGTGCCTGCGGCCACCGGCCATCCCTCGCCCTGCCGCTGAGCTCAGGAGCTCCGCCTCGACCCCCTCTCCCTCCCCACCGAGCCATGCCCCTCCGGAAGCACTGCAGCATCGTCTCCAACCTTATCTTCAACCTCTGACCACCGGCGGACTCGTCGGGGATTTGCGAGCTCCAGCCTCTCCCCGGCCTCGCTGTCGCCTCTACTGGATCCACCGTGAGCTTCTACGCCGCCTCCCCCTCTTCTTTGCTTGTTTGCGCCCTCTAACCGCCTCCTCCACTAGAGCCGAGACGCTCTGCCGCAAGAGCTCATCGTCGGCGTTGCTCCGGTGACCATTTGGTTGCGCCAATGTGCCAAACACGCCCGCCGCACCGCGCAGTGCCTTGCCCGCGCTTTAGTTCACGCTTTTGCCCGCTGCAGGCGCGCCCCCGAGTTTGGCCAAACTCCGGCCGCCGCTGCCGTTGTCGCTGCCATCGTTCCGGGCCATCTCCGGCGAAGCTGAGAGCACCACTCGACGCGCGCGAGCTCCAGCTACATGTATATGGGCTTCGCCGTTGATTTGGTCGCCGGAGGAAGTTTTCCGAGCCTCGCCGCCGTGTCTGGCCTCGCCGGCGTCGAGTCGTCGGCAGGTTTGACCTGTTCGACCCGGGGTTTGACCTCCCTAGGATTAACACACGTGGGCCCCGCCCCTGACTAGATTAGTTTAGGACTAATTAGCCCCCCCCCCCCCGCTGACACTGACAGTGGGCCCAGTGGCTATTAATTTGATTAGTTAGATTTAATTAACCCTGTTAGTTAATTGTGTCACTGACGTGTCGACCCCACTGGTCAGGTTTGACCTAGACCAGGTCAGTTGACCTGCTGACGTCACAGTGACGTAGCGCTAACGCCATAACTCATTTTCTGGATTATTTATAATTCAGAAAATCCCAGAAAATGTTTAAAACTTCAAAAATTCATAGAAAATCAACCGTAGCTCCAAATCAAACAAATTATATATGAAAAATGATCAGAAAAATCCAGTCTATCCATCTGTACCATTTTCATGCATGTTGGAACAACTTAAAGTTGCTGTTTAGGACAATCCAATTAAATGGCATTTAAGAAAGCACATATGGAGTTTGAATTTGAATCTAGTGTTCAAACCAACTCCATTTAACTTGTTGCTAGTTGCATTAGGCCAATCAACAGCATATTGCCATGTCACATTCATGCATCATTTTGTTGTATGGCATTGATTGTGCTTCTTCTCCATTTTGTCAGTGGTTGTTCCCCCTCGGTAGACGATGTTTCCGACGACGTGTTCGATGACACCAATGAAGAACTATATCATCTTCAGAAGTGCCAGGCAAGCAAAAACCCCTTGCTCATTCTGATACAATTCCACTCTCTTGCTCCTGCTCTCTTTTACTACATTAGGACAACAACGATTCATCTGTTACTTGCTGCGGTAGTTGAACCCGTTATCCTCTGCATGACCTGTCATTGCCACAGTAAATAGATGAAACCCACTAGCATGAGTAGGAGTTGTTTGAGCCCTGATGTGCCTACTCATTCATGTTTGTTTGTCATGCCTGCTATTGCATAGAGTCATGGCAGGTCTGATTCATCGGGGATGAATCGGAGGTGTGTGAACATGTCCTACTGTTGAGAGCTAAGTGTGTGAACATGTTTTGGTAAAGGTATCGATGAGAGGCCATGTAGGAGTACATGGTGGGTTGTTTCATTGAAGACATCCTTAGGAACTGAGTTCTGTGTTTGTGATCCATGAAACAGCTACTACCACACATTAGGCCCTGAAATATGACGTCGCTCGACTTACTGACCCCTCTCGTCCTCTGTCCAGGAGTTGCAACTAGTTTCTGGTGTTTATAGGATATGTGTTGGCGATCGTGCATAGCGCTGACCTTAGGGGTGGGCTATGATGCGGTAGATACACCGTGGCACGGTGTACCGGGCGCCCGTTTGGTGTCTCGGTAACACTACACACATCGTTTGGGGCTGTGAGCGAAACTCCGGCGGGATCTCCTCGCGGATGGAACCCGAATAGGCGATAAACCTGTACTAGAGACTTGTGCGGCTAGTCAGGTTGTGGTCTACACGCACGTCGGCTTTCGCTTGAAGTCTGCCAAGCACATGTCGTGTGCAGACGCTAAGTGGTGGAAACATGTGTGACAAAGTACACCCCTGCAGGGTTATAAATGATCTATTCGAATAGCCGTGTCCGTGGTAAAGGACTTCTGGGTTTCCTATAACAGTTCATAGACAATTGAAAGTGGATACTCTAAAATGCGCAAGATAAGCATGAGTGCTATGGATGGCGTTCTCGTAGGGAGAAGGGAGCGGAGCCATAGTGGGGTATTGATATGGTGAATATGTGGACTCATGTGCGCCACCTCAAAAGAGTTGCTTGCAGTCGTAGTTCAGGTTAGCCACTGAGTCAAAGCTGGCTTGCTGTAGTTAAACTCCACCACCCCCCTTGTTGACACCGACGCATATGTAGTTAGTTATGATGTAAGTCTTGCTGAGTACATTGTACTCACATTTTCTTAATTTATGTTTTGCAGAGAGACGTCAGTCTCGCTAGTAGTTCCGTGTGGACTTCGACATTTAGCTTGATACCTCAGTCATGCCCTCGGCAGGATCTGGTAGATAGTCAGGCTTCTCAGCCTTTTTCATTTGTAGACGTCTGTACCCAGACATGTTAAGCTTCCGCATGTGCCTTGATTTGTTTGCTTTGAATGATGGGTCATGAGACCCATGTTTATAATATCTCGCTCCTCGGAACCTAATGAATAAATACTTTGAGTCATAGAGACTTGTTGTGATGCCATGTTGTATTTACACATATCGAGCATATTGTGTGTATGATTGAAATGCTTGGTATGTGCGGGATCCGACAACCTAGTTGTTTATCCTTGGCAGCCTCTCTTATGGGGAAATGTAGTCTAGTGCTTCCATGAGCCATAGTAGTCCGCTACATCCCAGTCACCGGAACACTTGACTAGCCGCCATGTGTTTCACTTCGTTCCTATGTTTGTCCCTTTGGGGAAATGTCATGCGGTGACATCCGGAGTCCTGCCTAGCCTGCTACAGCCCGGGTTCCTAGAGTCCTGTTAGCCCAGTACTACAGCCTGGATTCACACGTTGCTGACCGACATGCTCGATGTGATTCATGTATGTCTGTCCCCATAGGTTGGTGCCGCTTTGGGTTCACGACTAGCCATGTCAGCCCGGGTTCTCTGTCATATGGATGCTAGCGACACTATCATATACGTGAGCCAAATGGCGCAAATGGTCCCAGGCCATGGTAAGGCGACACCCGTGGGAATACCATGCATGAGGCCGCAAAGTGATATGAGGTGTTACCGGCTAGATCGATCTGACTTGGAATCGGGGTCCTGACATCCAGGGCCATGGAAGCCTTATCACGGCCCCTCTATTTGGTGCGTACAAGGGAAGACGTTTGCAACTTACTAAACCGCATTCTTGGCAGAAGACATGTGGCGGCACGAAAAGGGGATGAACAGGGACAAGACTTGGTCCACATTAATACTGGAGTTAAATGGTTGACATAAAACTGGCATGCTTCAACAATACCAGCTTGCAACCTATCATGCCACCACATGATCAGGTTATCTCACCACCATATGAACACATCAAATTTCGAAGCTCACTTGCAGCTTGCTTTGCATGAAATAGAACACTCACAAATGCTTATATAAACATGTCATGAGAAAACCACTTAAGCAATCATGAAAAACACTTGTCATATCAAAGGTTCAAACATGCTTGCCTGGTTCGGAGTAGTCGGAGTCTAGCTCGGCGAAGTTCGCGGCTCCGTCACCTCCTTCGATATCTACGTTATAAAAGAAATCGGATACTAACGTAAATACCATGCGTGCATAAAATTTGTTCCAAATATTTTTCAAATAAATATGATAAAAAACTAGATAGAAAAATAAATATGACAGAAAAAGAATCAGCTCAAAATCATCTTTTGTTTAAAAGTTATAAAGGTTTTAGTCCAGGGACTAATCTGTGATGAAACATAAACTTTCCAGGGGCTAGTTTAAAAAAAAGAGAAAACGCTTCGGATGCAGTACGTTAAACCGAGAGGAAAACGTATTCTACCGGAAGGCATCTTCGGAAAACGGTTCGAATAAGAGAGGGGAGGCTGACAAGGGGGAACCGCATGTCAGGTTTAAAAATCCCACCGTCGACCGAAG
This sequence comes from Triticum urartu, assembly GCF_003073215.2. Classification (NCBI taxonomy): domain Eukaryota; kingdom Viridiplantae; phylum Streptophyta; class Magnoliopsida; order Poales; family Poaceae; genus Triticum; species Triticum urartu. The sequence goes on from NC_053024.1 coordinate 624,845,955, forward strand.
CGAACGATGATCGCCGGCGACGATCGACGGCGATCCAGAGGAGGGCAAGGGTATGGTTGTACTCATGGGACAGTTCCGCGTCGGTGGGTGGTGGAGTTGGTCGTCGGCGAGCACCACGTCGACGGCGGCCTCCACTCCGGCGGACGGTGGTTCGGTCGAGGATGATTCTCTCCGAAGGGAGCTGCAAACTCCAAATTGAAGCGTGGGTGCACTCGGATGCTATTGGCACAGTTTGGGGAGCGGGGTGCACTCACTAAGGAGAATATTGCCGGAGCCCGAAGCGGATCAGGGCGGCCGGAGTCGGGGAAGAAGGCCTCCTCGAGGTCCTCCTAGTGGCTGCGCATGGTTCTGTGAGGTGGTGGAGTGGTGCTGGGTCGAAGGCGAGCTCAGGGCCTCCATTTATAGCCAGCCCGAGGCGCTTGCCGAGAATGGGATCACTCCGGCGAGCAATTACGGTGAGGCAGTGGTCGGGCTGGAGGTTTAGGTGACTGGGCAGCTTCGTATTTGTCCACTGGCACCACTCAACGGCTAACCTGGTCGGATTTGTCCTACTCCCGTGGTTTCGACGGAACGGAGCTCACGGGCTCGTCGGCGGCAGAGAGCGCGCTTTGCGCCTGTCAGGCCACGACGATGGTTTTGCAGCACGCACATGGAAGAGGACGGCTATGCGGAGGCTCCTGGTGGTGTGGGCGGTGCTGGACAGCGCCGTACTGTAGGGCTAGCGCCTGCTGGCCACCACGGGCGGTTCTGCCACCGCAGGAGGCGCCGGAGTTGACGCGACACATCGCCACCGATGCTCGCGACCGGCCAAACAACCGTGCAGCGCATTGGATAAGAAGGTGGAGAAGTGAGCAAGGCGCCAACGCGTGCACTGGCAAGATCGACCCCGAGGTTCTAAAGAAAACGACACTGCCACTGAAACTGAGACACTGAATTTCTGAAACTTGACAGGAACAGTGCCGGCCACCTGTTCTACGAAATGATTTAGGCACGTGGAAAATTTTTCTAGAGCTGAAACTTGGTGGGATGACCGCTTGATGCATCCAGAGACTGCCTGAATTTCCTTAGAATTTTTGGAAAAGGAAAAAAATGAATTTCACCAAAAATGGCAAATCTGGTCCAAACTTGCAGCAGGTAAATTTTGAAAAAATTGAACTGTGGACTAGCAGATCTTGATGGATCTAGGTTGATGATGCTAAGGACTATCCAGAGGAATTTATTTGGAACCAAAACTCACAGGAAATCTAGTAGTTCCTTTGTAAATCACTAAGGTCCGAATAAATGGCAGAAAAAGATTTTGAGTTTAAAATAAATAGATTTAACATCTAGGAGAGGTTGAACATTGCTGGACTTGATGCTTGACTCAACCCAAGGTGGGGAGGTGGGTTTTCGAAGAAATTTTTCTACATAGGCCATGACAAGAGGGTACTTTTGAAAAGGGAAGGATAAAATCCAAAAATTATAGGAATTCTTTTTAAAAAGAAAAATTGTAAAACCACCCAAAGTATTTGTGTTGAGCCAACAGAAGATGAAAACCCTCAAGACCAAAATCAAGGTTGGGAAGAACACATAAAATATTTGTCTTAAAAGAAATTTTTTTGAGAAGGAGAGTCTTTTAGAATTTTTTTTGAATAACCTCCTTCCAATTAATTAAAGAATTTGATAAAAACCAAATCAAAAATTTTGGAGTGTTACAACACCTACCCCCTTAGGAAAAATGTCGTCCCCAAGATTTCAGCTAATCCTGAAATATGTGTGGGTACTCTGCCCGAAGGAAATCCTCTCTTTCCCATGTTGCTTCATCCTCGGTGTGATTGCTCCACTGGACCTTGAAAAACTTAATTATTTTCTGACGGGTCCTTCTTTCAGACTCCTCCAATATTTTTATTGGGCGTTCCGTGTAGGTGAGGTCTGGTTGCATGTCAATGTTCTCGTGAGATACATGCTTTTCTGGGTTGCTTACACATTTCCTCAACTGTGAGACGTGGAACACGTCGTGGACGTCTGACAATTCTTCGGGTAGGTCTAGCTGGTAGGCCACTGTGCCTCTTCGTGCAATCACACAGAAGGGTCCAATAAACCATGGTGCTAGCTTTCCTTTAACTTTAAATCATTGCAGGCCCCTCATCGGAGATACTCGTAGATACACATATTCACCGGGTTCACAGCTGACTTCACGATGTTTTTGATCGTAATAACTCTTTTGTCGGCTCTGGGTTGTCTTGAGTCGATCCCTGATTAGTCTAACTTCCTCCTCAGCTTCCTCGAGCATGTCTGGGCTGAAGATACAACTGTCTCCTGTTTCTGACCAATTTAATGGGGTACGACATCTTCGCCTGTACAAGGCTTCAAAAGGTTCCATTTGTAGACTGGCTTGGTAACTGTTGTTGTATGCGAACTCGCCATACGACAAGCTTTCTTCCCAACTGGTTCCATAGCTGAGAACACATGCTCTTAGCATGCCCTCTAGAATTTGGTTCACACGTCCAGTTTGTCCTCCAGTCTGGGCGTGGTATGCTGTACTGAATACTAGTTGAGTTCCCAGAGCTTGTTGTAAATGATCCCAAAATCTAGAGACGAATTGAGTGCCTCTGTCGGATATTATAGTCTTTGGAATTCCATGCAGACAAACTATACGGGAGAGATAAAGTTTGGCAAACTTCTGAGTGGTGTGGGTTGTCTTAAGTGGGATGAAATGTGCCACCTTACGTTAATCTATCTGTGATGATAAAATCCAAAAATTATAGGAATTCTTTTTAAAAAGAAAAATTTTAAAAAACTTTTTGAGTATATGATTTTTCATATAAAAAACTTTTTCATCCGAGTTCGTACGCAAAAGTTATGCCCATTTTTACAAATTCTCGAGAGATTTTGCAGAAAAGTCGAAAATTCATGTTTGTAAATTTTGCTAACAACTAGACCACATATCACATGGGAATCTTATTTTCTTTTATTTTTTTTGACATTTCTATCATTTTCTTTTATTTTTTTTGAAACTGAAAAGGCGGTCCACAGGGGGGGGTGCATTCGGGCGAATGTTTGGGCCAACTTACTAATGGCGCACCGTGGATGTGGTGCGCCATTAGTATATACTAATGGCGTGCGCCATTAGTATTTGGACACTAATGGCGCACCAACACATGGTGCGTCATTAGTATATACTAATGGCGCACCACATGTCTGGTGCGCCATTAGTGTCATTTCCATCTATAGCCCTTTTCCTAGTAGTGTGACCCATATGGCATCATTTCCGTGTCGTGACCGAGGTAGTCCGACCATAAAACCCATTCCAATTTCGTCCCATTTCCACTCAGGTATCCTGTTTGGCTGTAATAGTCCGGCTGGTTTTTGGTGCTCGGCTTTAATGCGCTGACATGAATCACAACATGCAATGAATGTGGCTATATCCCTCTTCACTCCATGCCACCAATTTTTTTTCCTGAATGTCCTTGTACATTTTGGTTCCTCCAGGGTGGATTGAATATGGGGCGGTGTGGCCTTCGGCTAGAATTTGATGTTTCAGGTCCTCTATATCTGGTACACAAAGTTTATCTCCGTACCATAATATTCCCTTATTGTCTACGACGAATTCTAGAGCCTTGCCTAGACTCACTATTCTTTTTATGCCTTTGATGCTGGGGTGTCCATGCTGAGCCTTCTTAATCTGTTCCATTAGGGTGGGCTGTATTTCCAAATTTGACACATTGCCTTCAGCGACCATCACCAAGTTGAGTTTGGCGAACTCCTGCTAAAATTCAGGTCTCATGTTCTGTAGACTGTCGTTGCCTGGGATGGGGTTTCGACTAAGAGCATCTGCCACTACATTCGCCTTTCCTGGATGGTGGTGAATGCCAACATCATAATCTTTCACTAATTCCAACCAACGCCGTTGTCGTAAATTGAGTTCTGGTTGTGTGAAAATATATTTGAGGCTTTTATGGTCCGTATATATTTCACAACGATTTCCAAGCAAAAAGTGCCTCCACTCTTTGAGTGTATGAATGACTGCTGCCAATTCCAAGTCATGAGTAGGATAATTTTCTTCATGCTTTCGTAGTTGCCTGGAAGCGTATGCGACTACTTTGCCTTCTTGTATTAGTACGCATCCGACGCCCTTTCGGGATGCGTCACAATATACTTCAAAACTTTTGTGTATGTCTGGTACAACCAATACTGGTGTTGTTGTTAATTTCCTTTTGAGTTCTTGGAAACTTTTCTCGCAAGCTTCAGTCCATAGAAACTTCTTATCCTTCTTGAGTAACTGTGTCATTGGTTTTGCTATGGTGGAGAACCCCTCAATAAACCTTCGGTAATATCCAACCATTCCCAGGAAACTTCGTACATCTGTTACGTTGGCTGGTGGTTTCCAGCCAAGTACGGCCTTGACTTTTTCTGGGTCCACCGCAACACCTTCTTGGGCCAATACGTGGCCTAGAAAACGAACCTGTCTTATCCAAAATTCACATTTGCTGAATTTGGCGTATAATTGATGCTTCCTTAATTCTCCCAGTACAATTCTGAGATGTTCAACATGTTCTTCTGGTGTCTTAGAGTATACCAGAATATCATTAATGAACACCACAACAAATTTGTCCATAAATTTCATAAACACTTTGTTCATGAGGTGGACAAAATATGCGGGGGCGTTTGTCAGTCCAAACGGCATTAGTATAAATTCATATAATCCGTATCTGGAGGCGAATGTTGTCTTAGGGATATCTTCTTTCCGTACTTTTAATTGATGATACCCCGACCTTAAATCAATTTTTGAGAAAACCTTGGCTTGTGCGAGCTGGTCAAATAAATCATTTATCCGTGGCATCGGATATTTGTTTTTGACGGTGACCATGTTGAGTGCTCGATAGTCTATACATAATCTCAGTGTCCCATCTTTTATCTTGGCAAACCCCAAGGTGAGGAACTGGCTCATATAAATCCTTTGTCTAGTAGTTCTTTTATATGCTTCTTTAATTCTATCAACTCGGAGGGTGCCATTCTATAGGGTTTCTTGTAAATGGGGGTGGTTCCAGGTGCTAGTTCAATGATGAACTCTATTTCCCGGTCTAGTGGCATGCCAGGTAGTTCTTTGGGAAATACGTCAGGGAACTCACACACCACTGGAACTTTTCTTAACTCTGAAATGTCCACCTTGCTCAACCTTGGTTGTTGTGATATTGGTCTTTCTTGAGCTGCAATTTTTGTCGTCTTCCCGTGATGATGAGTAAAATTACAGTCCGATTGAAGTAGTCGATTCCTAGGATGACATCCAGTCCCTTATTTTCCAATACAATGAGGTTTTCCCGAAACTTTAGTCCCTCAATCTCAATAACCACACCTTGGCAGTAACTGTGAGTGATTTGCTTAATCCCGGGGGACTTGATGGTCATGGATTTTTCGAAGGGAAGCATCGAAAAATCATGTTGCAAAGCAAATTTCTTTGAAATGAACGAGTGAGAAGCTCCAGAATCAAACAAAACCATGGAAGGTATTGTGTTGACAGGGAACGTACCGAGTATGATATCCGGGGCATTCTGTGCTTCCTCCTTGGTCACATGGTTCAAGTGACCCTTCTTGTTATTTTTATTGGGGTTGAAGTTGCTACGCTTGGGTGTTGAATTATTTCCACTGTTGTTCGGCTTGGGGGCCGAGTTTCTTGGCTTTGGGCACTGTTTGGCATAGTGTCCTTCCTCTCCACAAGCGTAGGAAGTAACACCTGGGTGATATGTAAAATCCTTGTCTCTTGCATGAATTTTTTTGTTTGGGCGTGGAACAATGGTTGTGGATTTGTTCGCTCCAATTTTCTGAAAATCAGTCTTGTTCCGATTGTTGCGAGCATGAGTAGTCTTTTCCCTTTTGCGCTTGCGAAAATCCTGCAAGCTACGGCGCTCATTTTCTAATGTAATAGCTTTGTCCACAAGTGTTTTGAAATCCAGAAAGGTGTGTACGACCAGCTGGCATTTAAGTACTGGCTCCAGACCTGTCCAGAAATTTTTCCATCTTTTTATTTTCAGTCATATGCTCTTCATTGGCATAACGAGATAATTGAGTAAACTGACTATTGTACTCAGTCACTGTCATGCTTCTCTGCTTGAGGTCATCAAACTCCCTTTTATTGATCCTCATAATACTTTTGGGAATGTGCGCCCCACGAAAACCTTCTTTAAATTCTTCCCAGGTGATGTTATTTTCATTGGGGTGCATGTGTAGGAAATTTTCCCACCATGATGCAGCTGCTCCAGTGAGGTAGTGAGGTGCATAATGTACCTTTTCACGGTCCGAACATTGTGCAATAATTAACTTCCTTTCAATGTCTCGAAGCCAATCATCGGCCTCAAGAGGTCTATCAGTGTGAGAGAACGTTGGGGGACGTTTCTTTTGTAGTTCAGACAATTTGGAATGCTGCTGATATGGTTCACGGTGATTTCCCATATTGATAACATGGTTCATCATTTCTTGATGCTGCTGCTGGCTTTGCTCATAAAGGCGGCATACTTGAGAAAATGCTGCTTCACTGCCCTGCTGACTTGACTGCCCCTGTGTGAAATTGTTACTTGTCTGGGTACCATAATTTTCTTCCGGCGGACTTGGCATGGAACGAGTCCAGCGACGAGGCATTTTCCACTCTGGGTATTTTTGCAGAATTCATGAGCAAAACTGAGTGGCAAAAATAAATAATTTTACAAAGGCGGAATTTTTATAAAACTCCAAGATTTTTCAAGAAAATCCTTGATTGCGCATGGAGAAGGACCGCTCAGTACATATCTTACACGCAAGCCATAATTATACAATACATCACTCAGGATGTGCGTACACATTCCTGACATGTTATTTAGGCTAGTGCACTTCTCCGAGTTCCTACATGATGCGCAAACAAACTACCTCTCACCAAACCTATATACATATAAACATATCATACAAGCTGGTACATTGCACGGCTGCTTTGCGCACTCAGTCGGAGATGGTAAAAACTTCCCTCGGCCTGCCGAGGGTAAGACCCAGTGATGCTGGAGACTCAACCTCCTCCTCACTAATAGGCTCTAGGCGCGAAGTACTGGGTTGAGGAGCTGGTGCAGGCGCGGCAGGTGGTGCAGCATTGACTGAAGTAGGAGCAATGACTTGGTCAAACTCCCCTGTGGTAGGCAGGCGGCGAGCGGTGGCTAAGATGGCAGGTGTATAAGATGCTGAGGACGAGACGTAAGTCAGTAGTGGTGCTGTATGGAGGAGCTCCCTTCTGTTGGCGGAACAGCCCTGAACTAAGTCCATACAAGAAGCCACAAAGTCGTCCACAAGGTTATCAAAAGCTGCCTCAAGAGCTTTGAGATACTCAACCAACATTTCAATAGCCTCATCTCTCTCCCCCTAGCGCAAGCGAACGCATAGTGACATGTGTATGGCACGTGGCATGGGAGGTAGCGGTAGCGACGAGCCTTCATCGAAGGGAGGGCATCCCGGAGATGAGCTATCGCCTCACGGGCAGCCATCTGCATGGTATGCCTCTCCGTAGGCATGGCCTTTCCCACAAATCAGAAGCGGCGTGACTCAGAACGTCCTCCCTTGAATTGCACCGCGGCCTGGTGCATAGACACGCTGTCGCTGATCTTGTGCTGGTAGAGTGTGAGCTCCGGAAGAGCTGATGGCCCGATCGCAACCTTGGTGATGGAGACGAGAAGCTTGATAAACCCCTCAGGTACATTGGCGAACACCTATGACTCATAGTCACTGTCAGCCATCAACAAAAGTAGACAAAAATTCCAGATAGTGAGTTCATAAATTTATGATGACTAACAGAAAATTGCTACAATTGCAAAATGTTAAAATAGCACTTATTACGCTAATAACCGATTAGCGATCGCACCTAGTGGCTTCCTACAGTCAGCCTGGCTCTGGTACCAAGGTTGTCAAGACCGATTTTCCAATAAAACATTTATTGAAAAACCGACCATTTTATTAGACCAGAATAGAAGAATCCTCCTTACTAGTAGACAAATCCTTGATACAGAAATCCAGAAGAACTAAATATTATACAAGGTTGAGCTGAGGCTGCTCAACGATTTATTACAAGCATGCCAATATTATACATAAAGGCAGATATGACACAAAGGGTATGGTGGAAAAACTACTGACTCGTAATAAAAGTGGTGGTGGATATGTCACAGTGAAGTGGGTGACATGACTCGAAAATCTTATAGCTCATCAAGCGCCGGAGTGAGGCTTGATGATTTTATTAGGGTAGCGGAAGCGTATATAATACAAGTGACCAACTCCAGGATCACACGGGACTGACTGGGACTCCTCTAGGCATCGGACGTGCTATCATACTCTTCATCCATAAGATCGCCTTCGTCAATATCTGGCCAAATCAACAAGCCAGGTGAGTACTTTGAATGTACTCGCAAGATAGTTTCGACATAAGATATAAGAAATGCAAACATGATGCACATGAGTAGACTAGTAATGCGCACTCTGATAATAAATTTACACTGCATGTTAAATAAAAAGGAAGTCAGGCGGTAGTCCTCCTGAAATCCCAACAAAATAGTTGAAGACCGATCGGGTGTCTAAAGCGACACCTTGAAAGGTAAAATAACTTAACATGCCGCAGTCGGGCATCAGGGAGACACCACATAAAGGGCTTATATTGAAACATAAATGACAGTACGTGCCACAGTCGGACTTCTAAGCGACATCTCGAAAAGGACTTATAACGAAAGTAAATAACTAGGATGCCACAATCGGACGTCTGAGCAACATCACATAAAGGACTTATATCAAAAGTAAATAACAAGAGTGCCACAGTCGGACATCTGCACGACATCACTTAAAGGGCTTATATCAAAAGTAAATAACAAGAATGCCACAGTCGGATGTCTGAGCGACATCACATAAAGGGCTTATACCAAAAGTAAATCACAAGAATGCCACAGTCAGACGTCTGAGTGACATAATAAAGGGCTTATATCTCATCATTCGAATTCAAGTAGCTCATGAAGGTAACATCATTCCACGTAATACTCGGTACATGATAATAAACTGGTTAGTCCATCCACAGGAATAACATTCAGCCGGGTTTACCACTCTCAGTTTGATGCTTATTCTCCAGAGACTGTCACTGAGACTGACACTGAGACTAATACTGAGATTGAAACTAATATGTTGTTCAAAGTCCTTGACCATGGACACAGTTACTCGAATGGTTATGACTCTTCAGAGTTGTACTCTTTAACCGCAGCCAGCGGATTTCAGTAGTCACAAAGGACTGTTCCGCCTACGGTATTTTAGGAGAAACACATCTAACCAGTACACACCCATTCCACATTCCGCTGCCAGGAATCACCCTAGGCAACGTTCAAGAAAAACTCTAAGACGGGGAGGCTACAACCTCGAATATCATGGGATCAAATTTATATCGCGCGCTCTAAGGGGTGCCCCCCTCTCGGTTCCAACCGGAAACACCCATGCCCCCTGACCGGATGACGGGCTTTAATCTAGGGCCATGGAACCCTCATCATGGCCCCTCTATTTGGTGTGTACAAGGGAAGAGGTTTGCAACTTACTAAACCGCATTCATGGCAGAAGACATGTGGCGGCACGAAAAGGGGACGAATAGGGAGAAGACTTGGTCCACGTTAATACTGGAGTTAAATGGTTGACATAAAAATGGCATGCTTCAACAATACCAGCTTGCAGCCTATCATGCCACCACATGATCAGGTTATCTCACCATCATATGAACACATCAAATTTTGAAGCTCACTTGCAGCTTGCTTTGCATGAAATATAACACTCACAAATGCTTATATAAACATGTCATGAGAAAACCACTTAAGCAATCATGAAAAACACTTGTCATATCAAAGGTTCAAACATGCTTGCCTGGTTCGGAGTAGTCGGAGTCTAGCTCGGCGAAGTTTGCGGCTCCGTCACCTCCTTCGATATCTACGTTATAAAAGAAATCGGATACTAACGTAAATACCATGCGTGCATAAAATTTGTTCCAAATATTTTTCAAATAAATATGATAAAAACTAGATAGTAAAATAAAGATGACAGAAAAAGAATCAGCTCAAAATCATCTTTTGTTTAAAAGTGATAAAGGTTTTAGTCCAGGGACTAATCTGTGATGAAACAGAAACTTTCCAGGGGCTAGTTTAAAAAAAAGAGAAAACGCTTCGGATGCAATACGTTAAACCGAAAGGAATACGTATTCTGCCCGAAGGCGTCTTTAGAAAACGGTTCGAATAAGAGAGGGGAGGCTGACAAGGGCGTCCCGCATGTCAGGTTTAAAAATCCCACCGTCGACCGAAGCAAATGATGATCGCCGGCGATGATCGATGGCGATCCAGAGGAGGGCAAGGGTATGGTTGTACTCATAGGACAGTTCTGCGTCAGTGGGTGGTGGAGTTGGTCGTCGGCGAGCACCACGTCGACGGCGGCCTCCACTCCGTTGGGCGGTGGTTCGGTCGAGGGTGATTCTCTCCGAAGGGAGCTGCAAACTCCAAATTGAAGCGCGGGTCAGGCAAGCGGGTGCACTAGGATGCTACTAGCATAGTTTGGGGAGCGGGGGTGCACTCACTAGGGAGAATCTTGCCGGAGCCCGAAGCGGATCGGGGCGGCCGGAGTCGGGGAAGAAGGCCTCCTCGAGTTCCTCCTAGTGGCTGGGCGTGATTCTGTGAGGTGGACGAGTGGTGCTGGGTCGAAGGCGAGCTCAGGGCCTCCATTTATAGCCGGCCTGAGGCGGTTGCCGAGAACGGGATCACTCCGGCGAGCGATTACTGCAAGGCAGTGGTCGGATTGGGCAGCTTCGTATTGGTCCACTAGCACCATTCAACGGCTAACCAGGTCGGATTTGTCCTGCTCCTGTGGTTTCGATGGAACGGAGCTCATGGGCTCGTCGGTGGCAGAGAGCGCGCTCTGCGCCTCTCAGGCCATGGTGACTCTTCTACAGCACGCACAACAAAGAGGACGGCCACGCGGAGGCTCCTGATGGTGTCGGCGGTGCTGGACGGCGCCGTACTGCAGGGTTGGCCCCTGCTGGCCGCCACGGGCGGTTCTGCCACCGTGGGAGGCGTCGGAGTTGACGCGCACATCGCCACCGATGCTCGCGACCGGCCAAACAACCGTGCGGCGCATTGGATAAGAAGGGGGAGCAGTGAGCAAGGCGCCAACGCGTGCACTGGCGAGATCGACGCCAAGGTTCTGAAGAAAATGACACTGCCACTGAAACTAAGACACTGAATTTCTGAAACTTGACAGGAACAGTGTCGGCCACCTGTTTGACGAAATGATTTAGGCACGTGGAAAACTTTTCTAGAGCTGAAACTTGGTGGGATGGCCTCTTGATGCATCCAGAGACTGCCTGAATTTCCTCAGAATTTTTGGAGAAGGAAAAGAATGAATTTCACCAAAAATGGCAAATCTGGTCCAAACTTGCAGCAAGTAAATTTTAAAAAATTTGAACTGTGGACCAGCAGATCTTGATGGATCTAGGTTGAGGATACTAAGGACTAGCCAGAGGAATTTATTTGGAACCAAAACTCAAAGGAAATCTAGTAGTTCCTTTGTAAATCACTAAGGTCCAAATAAATGGTAGAAAAAGATTTTGAGTTTAAAATAAATAGAATTAACATCTAGGAGAGGTTGAACTTTGCTGGACTTGATGCTTGACTTGACCCAAGGTGGGGAGGTCGGTTTTGGAAGAAAGTTTTCTACATAGGCCATGGCAAGAGGGTACTTTTGAATATGGAAGGATAAAATCCAAAAATTCTAGGAATTCATTTTAAAACGAAAATTTGTAAAACCACCCAAAGTATTTGTGTTGAGCCAACACAAGATGAAAACCCTCAAGACCAAAATCAAGGTTGGGAAGAACACATAAAATATTTGTCTTAAAAGAAATTTTTTTGAGAAGGAGAGTCTTTTAGAAAAAAATTTAAATAACCTCCTTCCAATTAATTAAAGAATTTGATAAAAACCAAATCAAAATTTTTGGAGTGTTACAACTAGCATGGATGATACAATGAAAACGTATGAGCACCGACAACTGGCATGAGTGTGTGAACATGCACTACAAAAAAATACAATTCTGTGATGTTACATGTTTGTCACAGTAGGTCACGTTTTCTGTCATGCATGTACATCCATGACAAATTTATGACAGAATCAAGATAGTCATAGTTGTGCTGTCGTAGAAGTGTTCCATGACATTACCAAAATTATCATCACGGAAGTGTCCACTTCCATGACGATAAATTACGCATCACAGAAGTGCTTTCGTCAAGGGTGACCGACACGTCGCATCCACCGTAACGGAACGCTGTTAAGCTATCGGCTCCGGTTTTGGATCCGATAACTCGTTAATAGCCCTGACCAATGGGGATTTTCCACATGTAAAATCATCATTGGCTGGAGGAAACACGTGTCGGCTCACCATTGGGACAGATGTCATCCACTCACTGGACCCAAAGCGCCTATGATACGTCGACACGTGGCACGGCCCAACAGAGGCCCATATAGGTTAAAAAGCCCGGCACAGTCAAAGGCCCGTAGTACTTACTCAGGTACTAGTGGGCTCGCCCAATAACGGTGTGCTTAATAAAGGCCCATTTATGGCCTGAAGCCAGATCTGGCCCGTTAATTGTTCGCCGAATATTTGGGCCCATTTACGGCCCGAAGACAGATCTAGCTCATTAATTGTTCGCCGAATATTTCGGACCAATTACAACCCAATGACTTTCGTCCTATTAGAGGCCCGATGTAGACATGGGCCCATTTTAGCCTGGTGTGACTTTCGGCCTGGGAATGGCCCGTGCTGCCCATGGGCCATATATGGTCTGAGAGGACGTCGGGCCCACTAACAGCCCTTGATAAAGGTGGCAACAGTTAAGCCCAACGTGACTTTGGGCATGTTAAAGGCCTGTCGCATAATTCGGCCTGTTGATGTGTGTACTAAGATTTCGGCCTCTTAAGGGCCCATGATATCAGTGGGCCAACTAAGGCCCGAGATATGTTTCGGCCTGGTAACTACCTATGATATAACTGGGCCCAAAAGGCCCAGTCTACAATTCAGCTTGCTGAAGGCCCGTCGACGACTAGTGAAAATTGAGGCCCAATATGCATTTCAGCCTGCTAAAGGCCCATGGTTTCGTCTGGGCCGTAACAGGCCAGTGCAATATTAAGCATGTTAGTGGCCCAACGCTACCTGGGCCAAACTAAGCGCTAGGTCCACAAAAGGCCCAACTAAAATATAGGCCGGTGGAAGTTGTGGGCCTCACGCAAAGTGTGAAGGCCCCAATGATTCGGGCCCATGAAAGATGTAGGCTGGCCCAATTGTGGCCCGCTAAACACCAGGCCCGTTAGAGGCGAATGTTTCAGCCCGGTCGACTACATCTGATTTTTTTTCATATAGCGAATGATGGCAGTAACTAGTAGGAATTAAGAACAAACCTACTCTATACAATAAAGAAATTACGGCATAGTAACTAAGAATAAACCTACACTATAAAATAAAGGATTTATGGTATATTACATCCACTGGGCATCGAAGTCATTAGGCATCAAAGTCACTATATAGCAGTGGCGCACCACATACATGATACGCCATTAATGTCCATATTAGCTATAGCCCTTTTCCTAGTAGTGACTTCGATGACCAATGGATGTAATATACCATAAATCCTTTATTGTATAGTGTAGGTTTATTCTTAGCAGTGGCGCACCAGATACAGGTGCACCATTAGTGTCCTCACTACTAATGGTGCACCAGACACACGGTGCGCCATTACTAGCAATTTTTTTACAAAACTATTAATGGCGCACCAGGATACAGTGCACCATTACTAGTTTTAACTAGTAATGGTGCACCACACGCTCCGTGCGGCAGTACTAACAAAAAAAAATTACTTTTTTTTGAAAACTAGTAATGGAGCACCTTTGTGAAGTGCGCCATTACTAGTTCAAACAAGTAATGGCGCACCACAACCACGGTGCGCCACTACTAACAATTATATTTTCTTTTGCAAAACTAGTAATGGTACACCCCTAACAGGTGCGCCATTAGTAACCAGGGTTACTAATGGCGCATTTTTAGGTGGTGCGCCACTAGTAACCTGAGACCAGCTAGATATTTTGGACAGCCATCTACCACACTCACTTTCCCCGCTTCATTCTCTCCACCTCCTCCTCCAAACTTGTCTCGGCTGCCTCCTCCTCCTCACCTCATTTGCACCATAGATTCACCCAAATTAAGTGGTTAAATTACCTCTTTTTGATAGGTAAGTAAGGGGAAAGCTTTCTTTATGTTGTAGATCTACATTTTTCTCTTTCCAACAATGTGCACATGCACTTTTTATGGCCTAGCTAGATCTACGCATGTTTGTGGTGTTGCATATATGTTTGTGTTTGCATGTACCGGTATTTGAAATGCGATAGTTGCCAATATTTTGCCGGAATGCTGATTCATTTCCGTTTCGGCGAGAATTTGGCACTATGCATTCTTTTTGGTCCTATTTTTAGGCAAAGTCATGCCAAAAATTTTCTTGGTTCTAAAATATCATTTTTCTCTACCCCGCAGGCAACCATGGTCCGCACGATGACCGAAGGCATCATGAATAGGTTTTTGAGCTCTGCGAAGGATGAGATGCTTCAAAAGAACAAGACGGAGATAAGATGTCCGTGTCGAAGATGCAAGCTGAAGAGCCTTATTGCGGACCCGGATTTCGGACAGGTGCGGGACCACCTGCTCTTGCGTGGTTTCATGGATGGCTATCAGTGGCAAGGTGATGAAGATGACTATGAAGTCGTCCATGGGCGCCGGGAAAGAAATGAGGAAGGGCAGCAAGACAACCAATGCGGTGAGGGCGGGCAAGAAGACGAAGAATCTCCAGGACATGATCACGACGGTGATGCTGTACACAGTCACCATGTAGAAGATGCCGGACATCATGATGAGGAAGATCAAGACGAAGGGCATGCTCATGAAGATGAAGATGCCGGAGCGGACGATGATGGACCATCGATGGGCTGGGTGCAGGACCCTCATATTCAAGAGCTGCTTCTTAAGCAAACGGATAACACAAGAGCTGCCGCCCGAGAGAAAGCCAAGATGGATCAATTAGAGATAGACGCGGTTACTCCATTGTATGAAGGATGCAGGCCCAAGGATACCGGCCTGAAAGTAACACTCATGGCTCTGTAGATGAAGGTAAAACACAAAATGACTAACGCATACTTCGACAAGAACATGTCATTCTGGCACGAACGTCTTCCCAAGGGGAACAAGTGCCCGACCAGATTCAAGGAGGCCAAGAAAATCGTGTGTCCGCTGGATTTACTGCACGTGAAATACCATGTGTGCATGAGCAATTGCATCATTTAACGGGACGAGCACGCGGAGTCTACCATATGTCCGGTGTGCGGCGTCACTCGATACAAGAAGAGGAAGAAAGCTCCTCGAAAATTGGTGTGGTACTTTCCGATCACTCCTCGTCTGCAGCGGTATTTCGCGGACCCTAGGCTAGCAAAGCTGCTGCGTTGGCACGCGGATAGGGAGGAAAAGAAGCGAGAAGGTGACGGAAATGATCCAGAGATAAATAAAAAAGACAAGATGTTGAGTCACCCTAAGGATGCGAGCCAGTGGCAAGCATTGAACTTCGAACACCCAGAATTTGGGGCCGATCCAAGGAACATTGTGCTGGGCGCGAGCACCGATGGAGTCAATCCATTTGGATGCCAGAGAAGCATACATAGCCCCTGGCCTGTGTTTGTGTGGATGTACAACCTTACCCCCTGGTTGTGCATGAATAGGAAGTACATTCACATGAGCATGCTAATTAAAGGGCCGAAACAACCAGGGAATGAAATCAATCTGTATCTGGGGCTGCTGAAAGAGGAGCAAGACACGCTGTGGAAAATGCCAGCCAATACGTGGGATGCCGCAGAGAAAGAATATTTCCCTATGAGAGCCGCACTACTCACGACGGTGCACGACTATCTCGGTTACATATATCTCGTGGGTCAGGTGGTCCACGGATTTTCTTGATGCGTCAGGTGCATGGATGACACAATGTATCGCCATCTAGATAGAGATCCCGGGTCTTCGAAAACCGTGTTCATGGGACATCGAAGGTGGCTTCATGACGATGACCAATTGAGAAAACGCAAGGATCTGTTCGATGGTGAAACCGAACCCCGAAGGCACCCGCGTACGAGGAGCGGCGAGGAAATAGATGAGCTGTTGAAAAATTGGAAAGATTGCCCACTGCCGGGAAAGAAGCAAAAGGCGCCAGAGCCGGGAAAGAAGCGAAAGGCGCCAGAACCGCTGCTGAAGGTATGGAAAACGAGGTCTGTTTTCTAGGACTTGCCGTACTGGAAGATCCACCGTGTGCCTCACAGCCTTGATGCCATGCATATCACGAAGAATGTGTGACAGAGTCTTCTTGGTACCCTGCTCAACATGCCAGAGAGGACCAAAGATGGGCCAAAAGAAAGGGCAGACTTGAAATCAGTGGGCATCAGGGAGGAGCTTCACGCTAATGATGATGATGATGATGATGATGATGAGGCGAAGCAGGACACGGAAACTCGTCGCAAAGGCAAAAAAGGCCAAGAAGACCGGAATTGACTACCCTCCCATGTGCTTCACTCTAAGTCAGGAGGAGATCGAGCAGTTTTTCACCTGCCTCGTAGGAGTAAAACTTCCTTATGGTTACACGGGGAAGATAAGCAGATTGTCGGGGGTTGGGTGCGACATATGCCAAGGGATGGCTTATCATGGTGGGGGCGAGTAGAACGTCGCCGGTGCCTGGAAACGGGATAAGGCGAAGGCATGCACGCCGGCGAATCTTACCCAGCTTCGGGGTTCTCCGGGGAGATAATACCCCTACTGCTGCTATGCGGGGTCTCCGCATGATCACTATGGCAAAGTGTGTACACGGTTGCTCCTTGAGCTATTTCCTGGAGGTAGGAGAAGGCTAGGCTAGATTTCTCCTTCCTATATGACATGGTCTAGTGCTAATGGATTCGAACCCTTTGCATGGGTGCCCTGGGGGGTTTATATAGGCCTACCCCCAGGGGTACAATGGTTATCCGGCCGGGCGCGGGCCCAGCCGTCAGTTTCTTCGGCCTCCGTCTTCTCCGCCGACTGCTGGGGCCCGCCAACTGGCGGGCCCCACCGACTGGTCTAGTACGGCGCCAACAGTCTATGTCCGCCGCTGGGGGGTCTTGCCGGCTGCTGATTACTATTGCCGTGCTTCTAATGACGCGGGCTTGGTCATGGGGTCGTGGCAACAGCCCCACCGCGTGGCGGGCGATCACTATTGCCACTCCCCGCCATATCTGGTTAATGGCGCATGGACCCCGGGAGAGGGGTTGGCCGACTCTCGGGGGCCGACTCCCAACGGGTCCGACTAGTGACGCTCTCGCCGTCTTCTGGACTCCCGCTGACTGGTGGGGCCCGCCGCCCTGGGTTCGTACAGATAAGCCGTCGTTGGTGCAGGATTCTGCCCACTGGTGCTGATGTCAGGGCCGGCATGGCAACAGTGCCGCGCCGGGCGGAGATCTCCGCGGGTACGGTGTACTGTGGCCATGCCTGCCTTTGGAAACGGGTGGGAGTGGGCTTTACTGTAGCCACTCCCTGTCCCGTCCCTCCTGATGAGGGCATGGGGTTTGTTGGAGTCGCGGGCCGACTCCCGAAGGCCGGCTTCTCTAGAAGTCGTCAATCAGGAGTCGGCTCATCCTGAAGTCGTCCCCGGGACTCGGCTGTGAGCGGTCAGTCGGTGGCCTTGCCGCCGACTTCTCAGAAGGCGGTTCGTCGTCCTCGGGTCTTGAGTGGTGCAGCTTGCCCCGATGTCTTGAATGGTTCAGGGGCTCGGTTTAGCCTACCCGTGGCCCATTACTCCGACAGTAGTCCCCGAAGCTGATGAGGCACCGCGGACGATCGGCCGAGGAGCCTCAGTAGTTTCTCTTTCCAGGTGCCTGAGACAGGGATCTTGCTTGACTTCTGCCGGGCCGACTAGAAGGAGTCCGACTCGCTCAACTCTGACTTGTACAATATTTCGAACGCCGCCGCGGGATCCAAGTGGCGTGCTGGCTAAGCTTCTAGGCCACTGCCCGTTCCGAGCCTGTCATGTGGCAACACGCGGCCGGGCCAGTCTGCCTGCCCACGCGTGTGACGGGACAGGCCCACAGGTGGGGCCCGCCATTACCGCGCATCGGCGCACGAGCGGATCCGCTGCGGTCCGAGCGGATGGTTGGTATTCCCCTGAAGTTACTGCGCGCAGTAACTTACGCGTGTAAACATGGGGGTCGTGGGGTCGTGGGCGCAGTACATCCCACGACCGCCCCCTCGGCTTCGCAGCCCATGAGGCTATAAGTAGGGTGTCAGGACCCCGATTCCAAGTCACATCGATCTAGCCGGTAACACCTCATATCACTTTGCGGCCTCACGCACGGTATCCCACGGGTGTCGCTTTACCATGGCCCGGGACCGTTTGCGCCTTTTGGCTCACGTATATGATAGTGTCGCTAGCATCCATATGACAGAGAACCCGGGCCGACATGGCTAGTCATGAACCCAAAGCAGCACAGACCTATGGAGACAGGCATACATGAATCACATCGAGCATGTCGGTCATCAGCGATTGACTCCGGGCTGTAGCATTGGGCTAACAGGACTCCGGGGAACCCGAGCTGTAGCAGGCTAGGCAGGACTCCGGAAGTCACAGCGTGACATTTCCCCGAAGGGACAGACATAGGAACGAAGTGAAACACATGCCGGCCAGTCAAGTGTCCTGAACAGTAGTGCTAGGCTAGCAGGACTCCGGTGAACCGGGCTGTAGCGGACTACTATGGCTCGAGGAACACTAGACTACATTTCCCCATAAGAAAGGCTGCCAAGGATAAAAAACTAGATTGTCGGATCCCACTCATACCAAGCATTTCAATCATACACACAATATGCCCGATATGAGTACATACAACATGGCATCACAACAAAACTCTACAACTCAAGTACTTTATTTAAAGGCTCCAGGGAGCCATACATAACATGTTCATACACATAGGGGTCACATGACCCGACACTCAAGTCATACAAACATACAAGCAAATGCGGAAGCAACTAGTCTGAGTACAGACTCTAGAAAGAAAGAAGGCTTCTCGAAGCCTGTCTATCTACATAGGGCCCTCCATGGCCAGGATCACCACCTGGGTGGCTAGTCACTCGTAGACGTCAAGGTCTACGTAGAACCCATCGGAGGGGGCGGTGTTGTCGTCTAAAAACAGTAATTAATCAAACATGAGTACAAAGGTACTCAGCAAGTCTTACATCAGAACCTACTATACATGCTTATTCTCAAGAAGGTGGTGGGGTTAATGCAGCAAGCCAGCTTTGACTCTTGGCTAAGCTATCCTACGGAACTTCACCAGTAAAATAGTTTTCACACACGAGTCCACTACTCACCAACACAATAGTCCACCAGGGATCCTCACTCGTCATCCTACGAGAGGGCCATCCTCGGTACTCACACTTATCTTGAGTCTTTTATTAGTACCCATTAACTTGTCTATGAACTGTATAGGCAACCAAGTAGTCCTTTACCGCGGACGCGGCTATTCGAATAGTTTTATACCCTGCAGGGGTGTACTTCTTCATACACGCTTTCACCACTTACCGCCGTTTACATGACATGTACTCGGCAACCTTCAAGCGGAAGCCCAGCGAGGGTGTCGGCCATGGACTACCTAAACACTTAAGTCACTTGTCCAGGTTTATCGCCTATCCAGGTTCCATCCGCAGGGAGTCCGGCCGAGGTTTCCACATACGGCCCCGAACGATGTGAACAGGGATCCCGAGACACCAAACGGGTGACTCGGTACACCGTGCCACGGTGTATCTACCGCAACATAGCCCACCTCTAGGGTCAGCACTATGCACGGCCGCCAACACATAACCTACAAACACCAGAAACTATTTGCAACTCCTCGACAGAGTACTAGGGTGGTTAAGAAGCCGAGAGGGTCAATTAAGGATCCCAATGCATGGTAGTAGCTGAATCTTAAATCACACATACAGATCTCAGTTCTTAGGGACGGCCTCAATGAAACAACCCACCATGTACTCCTACATGGCCTCTCATTGATACCTTTACCAAAACATGTTCAACACATCCCTCACATTACCGGCATAAGCATTTCACTCTAGCCCATCACCCGGATGAACCAGACCTGACACAACTCTAAGCATAGCAGGCATAGCAAGGTAGGAATCACATACATGGCTCAATCAACTCCTACACATGCTAGTGGGTTTCATCTAGTTATTGTGGCAATGACAGGTCATGCAGAGGATACGGGTTCAACTACCGTAGCACACAGCAGTTTGAATCATGTTGTCTTAATGTAGTAAACAAGAGCAGAAGCGAGAACATGGGTTTGTATCGGAATGATCAATGGTTGCTTGCCTGATGGAGTGGTAGTGGGATACTGCCCTTCAGTTGGATACTCGTGAATATCCTCGGAGGCAGAACCTACCACGAAGAGCACATCGTAACACAATCAACACATGATGATATGCAACAATATGATGCATGCTATGACATGGCAATATGAATGTGTCTTGGCCTAATGCAAGCTATAACAGAAAGGAATGAACTCATTTGAATCAAAGATTCAAATATTAGCTCATTAACCATGGCCTTAATAGTGCATTTCCTTATTCTTCTTAAACAGCAAGGTAAACTTGTTTTGTCATGCATGAAACCATTACAGATGGATAGATTGAATTTTTCTGATCATTTTTCATATATAAATCTTTGCATTTGGAGCTATGGTTGATTTTCTATGATTTTTAGAAGTTTTAACTATTTTCTGGAAATTCCTGAATAAAAATAAATCCAGAAAATGCATTACTGCATCAGCATTGCGTCATGCTGACCTCAGCGGGTCAAAGGTGCCAGGCCAGGTTAAACCTGACTGGTGGGCCCCTTCTGTCAGCCCCTCAGCTAATTAAACAGGATTAGATTAACACTAATTAGCTGTCAGTGGGGCCTGGGCCCACATGTCAGTGACTGATTTAATTAAAATTAGTTAAAACTAATCCTAGATTAGTTAGCAGACCGGCCCCACCTGTCATAGACTCAGGGGGGTCTACCTGGGCCCACCCAGGAGTCAAACTGGGTCAAACTCGCCGGCGACTCGACGCCGGCGAGGCCCGAGACGGTGGCGCAGGCTCGGAAAACGCCCACAAGGGCACGGGCGAGGCCGTTCTTGGGCTCGTTGGAGAGCTCTTGCAGTCGCGCATCTAATGGTGGTGGAGGCCGGGCCTACGGTGGCCGGAGACGACGACGGCGAGCTCCAAGGCGGCGGCCGGAGTTCGGCCATGTGCGGGGTGTGGGCTGGCGGCGTGCAAACGCGAAAGCTAAAGGCTAGCGAGGCACTAAGCGATGCGGCAAGCACGTTGCGTAGCACTGGAGGACCAAATGGTCGCCGGAGCGACGCCGGCGACAAGCTCGAGCGGCGATGAGCTTCGGCCATGGTGGAACTATGGCCTAGAGGGTGCGAATGCGTGGGAAAGAAGAGGGGAAAGGCGGCGGAAGCTCACAGCGGGGTCGGAGAGGGGGTCAGCGAGCTCGGGGAGGCCCTGACGGTGGCGAATCGACCGGAGATGGCTCGGGTGCCCCGAGGTTGAAGACGAGGGCGAAGACGGCGGTTACGGCGGCATTTGGAGCGCGTGGGTCGGCGAAGAGGTCAGGGCGACCGAGCGGAGCTATTGGGCTCGTCGAGGGGCGAGGGGGTGGCTCTGGTGACGTCTACAACGAACGGCGGTGAGGAACGCGCTCCGCCATCGCGGGAGAGGGTGAGGGAGACGAGGGGGAGAGTGAGGGAGGATGAGAGGGGGACGTGGGGGTCGGCGTGGCATCCCTGGACGTCTCCAGGCGTCGGCGGAAGCAGGAGGTGGCCGGCGTGTGGCCGCGGGCGCCGGCCACGCGCTCCGCGTCCTTGGCGGGAGGAGGACGACGACTGGCAGAGCCAGTCGGCTGGGCCGAGCCAGGTGGCTGGGCCAGCACAGGTAAGGCCCAGGTGGGCTTCCTTCTCTCTTTTTTTTATTTGTTTCTGTTTTCTATTTAACTGCAACTGTTTAGCTTTATTAAAATACTAAAACATTTCCAAAAATCCTGAAAATAAATGTGGCCTCTGTTTAGATTATTTCCAACAGGAAACATTTATTCCAGAATTATTTGAGCATTTAAATTATTTTATAGCATTTAAATGCCCAAATTCAAATACTTATGATTTAATTCAATGACCTTCTGTTGACCTAGAAAATTGTGCACCAATTTTGCCAGAGGTTCTAACCAAGACAAAGAGGGTGAACTTTTTAGAAGGGCATTTCAGGTTCATTGAAAATAATTTTAGTAAACCCTAGTTGTTTCCAGGGGGTGTTGGGGGTTCTGTTCCCCATTTCAAATTTAAGAAGAATTTAAACATGATGCACACTCTAATGCTTGAACTAGCTAGGGTGTGACAACTCACCCCCACTCAAAAGAATCTCGTCCCGAGATTTAGGATCCTCCGGGAAGAAGGTGGGGTACTCAAGTCGAAGACGATCCTCCCTTTCCCAAGTGGCTTCTTTCTCGGAATGGTGTGACCATTGAACCTTGAGAAACTTGATATTCTGACGTCGAGTGGTACGCTCGGCCTGATCAAGGATACGAACGGGATATTCCCGATAGGAGAGGTTATCTTGTAGATCAAGCGTTTCGTGGTCCACTCCATGGATAGGATCCGCGAAGCAACGCCTGAGTTGTGAAACGTGGAAGACATTGTGAACTCTGGAAAGATGCGGAGGTAGTTCCAATTGGTAGGCAACTTCTCCTCGTTTGGCAAGAATGCGAAAGGGTCCAATGTAACGAGGGGCCAATTTGCCTTTGATACCGAAATGATGGGTTCCCTTTAACGGAGTAACCCGAAGGTAAGCCTTCTCGTCGACTTCATAAGTCATAGGCTTATGTTTACGATCATATTGACTCTTTTGATGAGATTGGGCTATTTTCAATTTCTCACGAATAACGCGAACCTGCTCTTCTGCTTCCTGAATCATATCCGGGCCAAAGAGTTGTCTTTCCCCGGTTTCTGACCAGTTAAGAGGCGTTCGACATTTTTGTCCATGGAGAACTTCGAAAGGAGCCTTGCCCAAGCTGGCTTGATAACTATTGTTATAAGCAAACTCTGCGAATGGAAGGCATTTCTCCCAACTCATTCCGAACGAGATGACAGAAGCTCGGAGCATATCTTCCAGAATTTGATTGACTCGCTCTACTTGACCACTTGATTGAGGATGGAAGGCAGTACTAAAAGAGTGACGAGTTCCCATAGCATTTTGGAAACTTCCCCAAAATCGAGAGGTGAAGAGACTCCCACGGTCTGAGTTAATTTCCAGTGGAACACCATGAAGAGACACTATTCGGGAGATGTATAAATCGGCTAGCTGGCTAGCGGTGATACTCTCACGAACAGGTAGAAAGTGGGCTACTTTGGAAAGACGGTCGATCACGACGAAGATGGCATTATTCCCTCTCTTGGTCCTGGGAAACCCAGTGATGAAATCCATACTAATTTTATCCCATTTCCATTCGGGAATAGCCAAAGGTTGAAGAGTGCCAGCAGGCCGTTGATGCTTTGCTTTAACACGACGACAAACGTCGCAATTAGCAATGTATTGAGCGATTTCTCTCTTCATCCTAGTCCACCAAAACCTCTGGCGTAGGTCTTGATACATTTTAGTACTACCGGGATGAATGGTGAGAGGGGATTCATGAGCTTCCTTAAGGATCAACTGGCGCAGATGTTGTTTCTTGGGAACCACCAAACGGTTCTCGAAGAAGACAGCACCTCGCTTATCCATGGAGAAACATTTAGCAACTCCGCTAGCGATGTTTTCCTTAATCCGGGATATGCCCTTATCATACCGCTGGGCGGTTATGATTTGATCCATAAGGGTAGGTTTCGCCACCAGGGTGGATAGGAATCCTCGAGGAACAATGTGAAGGTTAAGCTTACGGAATTCCTCATGGAGAGGTGGTTGACTCTGTTGTAACATCAGGTTGTTACAATAGGATTTACGACTTAGTGCATCAGCCATGACATTGGCTTTGCCCGGGGTGTAAGTTATTCCTAAGTCGTAATCCGAGATCAACTCAACCCAACGTCTTTGCCTGAGATTCAAGTCTGGTTGGGTGAAGATATATTTCAAACTTTGGTGATCGGTGAAGATCACGCAACGATTACTGAGGAGGTAATGTCGCCAGGTTTTAAGTGCATGGACTACAGCTGCAAGCTCTAGATCATGTGTGGGATAATTTTCCTCATGTGGGTGTAATTGCCGTGAAGCATTGGCAATTACCTGACGATCCTGCATGAGTATCCAACCTAGTCCTTGTCGCGAGGCGTCGCAATAGATAATAAAGTCCTTGGAGAAATCTGGTGGTACCAGTACGGGAGTAGATGTCAGGCGTCTTTTCAGTTCCTGAAAGCTGAACTCACACTGTGGAGTCCACTCGAACCTTTTATCTTTCTTGAGGAGTTCAGTTAGAGGTTTAGCAACCTTGGAGAAATTCTCAACAAAGCGGCGGCAATAGCTCGCTAAGCCAAGGAAACTCCGAACTTGCTTGACCGTCTCAGGTGGAGTCCAATCAAGGACGGCTTGAACTCGCTTGGGATTGACAGCAATACCCTTGCCAGAGATTACATGGCCTAGATAGGTCACTTCTGGCAACCAAAATTCACACTTGGAGAATTTGGCATAAAGGCGATGCTCTCGAAGTTTCATCAATACCAGCCTTAGATGTTCGGCATGTTCCTCTTCATTCATGGAGTAGATGAGTATGTCATCGAGGTATACCACGACGAATTTATCCAAGTACTCCATGAAAACCGAGTTCATTAACCGAGAGAAGGTAGCTGGGGCATTGGTTAAACCGAAGGACATGACGGTTTACTCGTATTGGCCATAACGAGTAACAAAGGCCGTTTTGGGAATGTCCCCATTTCTGATTTTGATTTGATGGTAGCCCAACCTCAAATCCATCTTGGAAAAGACTGAGGATCTAGCGAGCTGATCATATAGATCATTAATCCTAGGAAGCGGGTATTTTTTCTTGATGGTGACCAGGTTGACAGGGCGGTAGTCCACAACCATTCGATCCGTTCCATCCTTCTTCTTGACGAAGAGGACGGGGCAAGCCCAAGGAGAGGAACTAGGATGGATGAAACCCTTTTTCAAGGACTCATCGAGTTGGTTCTTAAGCTCGGCTAGTTCTAAGGGTGCCATCTTGTAGGGTCTTCTAGAAATTGGCACGGTTCCTGGAACAAGGTCTATCACAAACTCGACATCCCTGTCAGGTGGAACACCTGGCAGTTCTTCTGGAAAGACATCCGGAAAGTCTCGGACTATCGAAACATCCTCAAGGTCTGGAAGGGGGTTAGCATTTAGGGAGTAAAGCTGGCGCTTGGCCACTCGAGTTAAGACATTGACTGTCTTGCCCGATGGGTGAGTAAGCTGAACGGTTCTAGTGGCACAATCAATCTTAGCGTAATGAGCTGACATCCAGTCCATACCCAAGATAATGTTTATGTCCATGGACTTGAGAGCTATCAAGGATGCAAGGAAGGCAAGTCTATCGACAAGAATTTCGTTCCCATGACTTACTCTAGAAGTTTGCCATTTGGAACCCGGAGTTTGAATTACCATGGAAGTGGGCATGTCACAGAATGTCGTGTTATGCAATCGAGCATAGCTCTCGGATATGAAAGAATGAGATGCTCCAGTATCAAAAAGAACAGATGCCGGATGGAAGTTAACAAGGAGCGTACCAAGGACGACGTTGGGATCCCCATGAGCCTCCTAGGCTGAAACATAGTTGACATGGCCACGTGCAGTGGTGGCCGGCTTGGAGTAGAATGTTTTTCCCGCGGGCTTACCACGGCCAACGGACTTTCCAGTTTGATTGGGGTTGATGTTCTGGGGACACTCTCGGCTATAGTGACCCGGCTCTCCACACTTAAAGCATGTCACCACATTGGGGCGTGGAGCAGCATTAGCAGCGGGGCCACCATAGGGCTTGGGCGGTGCAAATTGCTGGTTGGGACGAGGCGCCTCAAAGGATGGCCTCGGGATGAACCTAGGTGGCAGCGCCGTGATTGGGATCCACACTCGGCGCTTCTGAGCTCCAGAGCCGGATGAAGAGCCAAAGTCACGGGAGTGCTTGTGTGAAGCGTCATAATCAGTCTGGCCTGTCTCAGCACTGATGGCTTTATTGACCAACTTCTGAAAGGAGGTGCACTCGTGCAGACGAAGATCGCGGCGAAGCTCAGGGCTAAGTCCCTTGCGGAACCTTGCTTGCTTCTTAGCGTCAGTAGATACCTCTTCGGGAGCATAGCGTGCCAGATTTCCAAATTCACGACTATAAGCATCCACAGTCAGTCTTCCTTGGGTGAAGTTGAAGAACTCCTCCCTCTTGCGATCCATGAGACCTTCCGGAATGTGATGCTCGCGGAAAGGCTCATTGAACTCAGCCCAAGTAGTAACTTGGCTGACCGGGCGCATAGCTTCGAAGTTTTCCCACCAAAGGCTAGCAGGGCCTTCGAGGTGATAGGCAGCATAGGTAACCTTGTCGGCTTCGGCTACTTTGGCAGAACGTAGCTTGTGAGTGATGCTGTGAAGCCAGTCATCCGCGTCGAGGGGTTCGACGGAATGGTTAAACTTTGGTGGGTACAGCTTGATAAAGTCATTGATTGACACCAAGTCATTTTGTGGGTGGCGTGCAGTGTTCTGCTCAATCCGCTCTAGCAGGCGGTTAGTCTCACGCTTGTTTCTTTTCGCCTCCAGCATTACTTCGGCCAGAGAAGGCGGGTGAGGCAGATTTTCACCTCTAGCTGCACTGGCCTCCCCCTGCTCCGAGGCAGCAGGGTTGCTGCGGGTGTTGACCATCCTAGGAGAAAACAAGACAATGGTTTAGATAAGGATGGCTCAAACTTAGCAAGGAGTGCAGAATGTAATGGATAACACGGAATGCAGAGATATTCATCCGTATGTCATGGTAATATAAAACTGCCATATATATACCAACGGTCATACACATCATACATAGTTTAGTACAAGCCCAGGCTACAGTACAACTATGATGAAAGACGTTACATCTCATCGGAGGCATTCCAAGCTCCTATACAGTATTTGTCTACACCTCCGGATTTGATTACACACAAAGTCATATTCCACAAGTCTCGCAGGACAGTGGAGATACAACTACTACAATACTAGTGGTACTACTACTAACTCAGACAGCTCCGTAGTAGTCCTCATAGAAGTCACCTCCATAGCCTGGAAGTTCAACTTGACATTCCGGGAACAGACAGTCCTGAGGAGCCTGTGGACCATAGGGGCTAGGATGAGGTCTTGGACCAACAAATGGTGGCTTGCGGGGACCACGGGTTGGGGTGATGCCTCCCACATCACGCCAATCCACCATGTCTGGCAGAGCTGATCTCACAGGATACAGATCCCTTGTATCCATACATCCAGCTTGCACCGCAGGTGCAAACCGAGTCAATGTGGCCCAATGATCAGCACGGGTACTGAAAAGCTCCAGCCTCAAGGCCCGATTCTCTCGGTCCTTATCTTCGAGCATCTTGGCAGTGGTACGAGTTAATGAGTCCTCCTAAGTGGAGTCAGCATAGATAGCCTGAAGATACCCTTGCACTCCCGGAAGTGAAGCTGGCATGTAACGGAAGTCGGTGTTCCAAAGCAGGCTAGTCCGGACTCGCAAGATGGTCATCATGGAATAGGCAGCATCCTGCACAGCCATCTCAACAGTAACCCCGAGTCCATAGGAACGGTGAAGGGGCTCGGTAGATCCAGGATAAGAAGGAAATATCCTGACGGTGCAGAGATATTGGCTTTGATTAAAGTCGCAGAACTGCTCTTCGACGGTGTATTCGGGATACCCACGATAGCCCGTCTCGATCATTACCCGGACTAACATAGCAGTATGATCGGGCACGTCGAGGCACCGGGTCAGGCGAACCACTTGGTTTTGAACACGGTTGGCCATCTAAAAGCACAACCACAATGCAAAGACATCAGAATTTCTAGGGAAAATTGGATGGCATAACAGCTGTAAATGCTTAGAAAAAGATTTGAGACATCCACAACAGTTCGCAATACCACTCAACAACATCATATCAAGATTCTGATCCAATTAGCAACATACTAAAATAGTAGAAACTGAACTGGGGCTTGTAGCATCAATCCTATAAGCTACTACGGATTAGTAACACGTGAACCTGATAGAAGGAGAGAGCCTAGTCCTTAACCCATGTTGAATGAGAAGAGAATGACTCAGATCAGAGGCATAGGGTAAAGGAGTAAAAGAGCCTTACGTTCCCTCCCACAATCAATTCCCCTACATATGACTAAAGCATTTCTAGACTCGACATCGACCAGTTTGGCTCAACGAACCTACAGGCAGTCCAGCTCTGATGCCAATGCTGTCAGGACCCCGATTCCAAGTCACATCGATCTAGCCGGTAACACCTCATATCACTTTGCGGCCTCACGCACGGTATCCCACGGGTGTCGCCTTACCATGGCCCGGGACCGTTTGCGCCTTTTGGCTCACGTATATGATAGTGTCGCTAGCATCCATATGACAGAGAACCTGGGCCGACATGGCTAGTCATGAACCCAAAGCGGCACAGACCTATGGAGACAGGCATACATGAATCACATCGAGCATGTCGGTCATCAGCGATTGATTTCGGGCTGTAGCACTGGGCTAACAGGACTCCAGGGAACCCGGGCTGTAGCAGGCTAGGCAGGACTCTGGAAGTCACAGCGTGACATTTCCCCGAAGGGACAGACATAGGAACCCATCGAAGGGGGCGGTGTTGTCGTCTGAAAACAGTAATTAAGCAAACATGAGTACAAAGGTACTCAGCAAGTCTTACATCAGAACCTACTATACATGCTTATTCTCAAGAAGGTGGTGGTGTTAATGCAGCAAGCCAGCTTTGACTCTTGGCTAAGCTATCCTACGGAACTTCACCAGTAAAATAGTTTTCGCACACGAGTCCACTACTCACCAACACAATACTCCACCGGGGATCCTCACTCGTCATCCTACGAGAGGGCCATCCTCGGTACTCACACTTACCTTGAGTCTTTTATTAGTACCCATTAACTTGTCTATGAACTATATAGGCAACCACGTAGTCCTTTACCGCGGACGCGGCTATTCGAATAGTTTTATACCCTGCAGGGGTGTACTTCTTCATACACGCTTTCACCACTTACCGCCGTTTTCACGACATGTACTCGGCAACCTTCAAGCGGAAGCCCAGCGAGGGTGTCGGCCACGGCTTACCTAAACACTTAAGTCTCTAGTCCAGGTTTATTGCCTATCCAGGTTCCATCCGCAGGGAGTCCGGCCGAGGTTTCCACATACGGCCTCGAACGATGTCAACAGGGATCCCGAGACACCAAACGGGTGACTCGGTACACCGTGCCACGGTGTATCTACCCGCAACATAGCCCACCCCTAGGGTCAGCGCTACGCACGGCCGCCAACACATAACCTACAAACACCAGAAACTATTTGCAACTCCTGGACAGAGTACTAGGGTGGTTAAGAAGCCGAGAGGGTCAATTAAGGATCCCAATGCATGGTAGTAGCTGAATCTTAACTCACACATACAGATCTCAGTTCTTAGGGATGGCCTCAATGAAACAACCCACCATGTACTCCTACATGGCCTCTCATCGATACCTTCAACAAAACATGTTCAACACATCCCTCACATTACCGGCATAAGCATTTCACTCTGGCCCATCACCCAGATGAACCAGACCTGACACAACTCTAAGCATAGCAGGCATAGCAAGGTAGGAATCACATACATGGCTCAATCAACTCCTACACATGCTAGTGGGTTTCATCTAGTTACTGTGGCAATGACAGGTCATGTAGAGGATAAGGGTTCAACTACCGTAGCACACAGTAGTTTGAATCGCGTTGTCTTAATGCAGTAAACAAGAGCAGAAGCGAGAACATGGGTTTGTATCGGAATGATCAATGGTGCTTGCCTGATGGAGTGGTAGTGGGATACTTGCCCTTCAGTTGGATACCTCGTGAATTCCTCGGAGCAGAACCTACCACGAAGCACATCGTAGACACAATCAACACATGATGATTAGCAAACAATATGATGCATGCCTATGACATGGCAATATGAATGTGTCTTGGCCTAATGCAAGCTATAACAGAAAGGAATGAACTCATTTGAATCAAAGATTCAAATATTAGCTCATTAAACATGGCCTTAATAGTGCATTTCCTTATTCTGCTTAAACAGCAAGGTAAACTTGTTTTGTCATGCATGAAACCATTACAGATGGATAGATTGAATTTTTCTGATCATTTTTCATATATAAATCTTTGCATTTGGAGCTATGGTTGATTTTCTATGATTTTTAGAAGTTTTAACTATTTTCTGGAAATTCCTGAATAAAAATAAATCCAGAAAATGCATTACTGCATCAGCATTGCGTCATGCTGACCTCAGCAGGTCAAAGGCGCCAGCCCAGGTCAAACCTGACTGGTGGGCCCCTTCTGTCAGCCTCTCAGCTAATTAACAGGATTAGATTAACACTAATTAGCTGTCAGTGGGGCCTGGGCCCACATGTCAGTGACTGATTTAATTAAAATTAATTAAAACTAATCCTAAATTAGTTAGCAGACCGGCCCCACCTGTCATAGACTTAGGAGTCAAACTGGGTCAAACTCGCCAGCGACTCGACGCCGGCGAGGCCCGAGACGATGGCGCAGCTCGGAAAACGCCCACAGGGCACGGGCGAGGCCGTTCTTGGGCTCGTTGGAGAGCTCTTGCAGTCGCGCATCTAGTGGTGGTGGAGGCCGGGCCTACGGTGGCCGGAGACGATGACGGCGAGCTCCAAGGCGGCGGCCGGAGTTCGGCCATGTGCGGGGAGTGGGCTGCGGCGTGCAAACACGGAAACTGAAGCGCTAGCGAGGCACTACGCGATGCGGCAAGCACGTTGCATAGCACGGGAGGACCAAATGGTCGCCGGAGCGACGCCGGCGACGAGCTCGAAGCGGAGACGAGCTTCGGCCATGGTGAACTATGGCCTAGAGGGTGCAAACGGTGGGAAAGAAGAGGGGAAAGGCGGCGGAGCTCACAGGAGGTCGATGAGCAGCTCAGTGGGCTCGGGGGCGACCGGAGCGAGGCGAATCGATGAACGGCGTCCGGCGGGTACCGAGGTTGAAGACGATCCGATGGCGGCGATGCAGGGCCTCCGGCGATGCGTGGCTCGGTGGGGGAGGGCGAGGGCGTCGCGGCGGAGCTTCTGGACAGGTCAGAGAGGCGAGGGGGTGATGGAGAGCGCGACTACGGCGGTGAGACGGCGACAAGCTCATCGGCCATGGTGCGGGAGAGGGTGAGGGAGACAAGGGGAGAGTGAGCGAGGATGAGAGGGGGACGTGGGGGTCGCGTGGCACCCCTAGGCGTCTCCAGGCGTCGGCGGAAGCAGGAGGTGGCCGGCGTGTGGCCGCGGGCGCCGGCCACGCGCTCCGCGTCCTTCTGGCGCGAGGAGGACGACGACTGGCAGAGCCAGTAGGCTGGGCCAAGCCAGGTGGTTGGGCCAGCACAGGTAAGGCCCGGGTGGGCTTCCCTCTCTCTCTCTCTCTCTCTTTATTTGTTTCTGTTTTTTAATTAACTGCAACTGTTGGGCTTTAAATAAAATACTAAAACGTTTCAAAAATCCTGAAAATAATTGTGGGCTATGTTTAGATTATTTCCAACAGCAAACATTTATTTCCAGGATTATTTGAGCATTTAAATTATTTTATAGCATTTAAATGCCCAAATTCAAATACTTATGATTTAATTCAATAACCTTTTGTTGACCTAGAAAATTGTGCAGCAATTTTGCCAGAGGTTTTAACCCAAGACAAGGAGGGTGAACTTTTTAGAAGGGCATTTCAGGTTCATTGAAAATAATTTTAGTAAACCCTAGTTGTTTCCAGGGGGGTGTTGGGGGTTTCTGCTTTCCCCATTTCAAATTTAAGAGAAATTTAAACATCATGCACACTCTAATGCTTGAACTAGCTAGGGTGTGACATAGGGGGAGGTGGGGGCGCGGCAGAGCACGCGTGCCCCTCCTCCACGCTACTCCTTGCTCTTCTTCTTCTTCTTCTTCCTCACACCGCCGCGCGCCCAAGCTTTGCCGAACGCCGCGGCGATCAGCTCACGATGAGCTCTTCCTCCGCCGCCGCGCCACCCTCGGTGCATTCCGGCACCTGGGATGGCTCAGAGGTCCACGACGACGACATCGAGTTCCTCCGCAAGACTCGTCGGCTCCCCGGCGAGGATTATGTGCGGGTACGCCTTGCGCCGAGGGGGGAGATCTCTCCGGCGTCGGAGGAGGGCGAGCGGGTTATCTTCCGCTCGCACTGCCTGCGCGGCCTGGGGCTGCCGGCGAGCAGCTTCTTCCGCTCCTTTCTGGAGTTCTACGGCCCCCAGCCGCACCACCTCACACCCAACACGATGGTGCTGCTATCCGCTTTCGTTGCCCTGTGCGAAGGCTTCCTCGGAGTCCTCCCCACCATCGAGCTCTAGGGGGAGTTCTTCTAGTCCAAGCTCGGTACCCAGGCCGCAGGCGTGCCGGCTCAGTGTGGCGCGTTCATCGCCGTGCGGAGGTCGGGGGCCGACAACCCCTTCCCCACCATCAAGCTGATAAAGTCGGTGAAGATGTGGCAGCGATCATACTTCTACGTGAAGAGCATCTTCGCGAAGGGTGATTGGGTCAATTTGCCGGCTTTCGCAGCCGGCCCGCCAGCTGGGAGGCTGCCCAACTGGTCGTATCGGGCCAAGTCGCTGACGCTTGCGGGAGCCGGCACCGTCACGCGACTCCGAGTGCTGACGCAGTCGGAGGGCTTGACTGGTCCGGATCTGCTGGCCGCCTTTGTGGCGCGCCGAGTTCTCCCACTCCAAGGTCGCCCCCACATGATATGCCAAATGAGCGGGCACCGTGACCCGAGTCGGATGTGCACCAAGGACATGCCTCACGAGGAGGTGGCCTACATGGTGAACTACTTCTCGAACAGCAAGCTCCCGGAGGATTGGCGGTTCGGCAAGGAGCCGTACTCTCGCGCCACCCCCCCACCCATAGTGAGTTGCCTTTTTCCTTCTTTCTTTAAATTGTCTTCTTTCTTGCTGAGTTTGTCTTGTCCGACCTGACCAGTCGGCTTTGGTCAGAATCCCCTCCTCCATCCATCAGCCGGCACCGCGGGGCCGGCCTGCGAGTCCCACGCCGACCGGGCGGAGAGCGACGTCGATGGCCCCGATCTGGGGGTGGCGGCTTTGGAAGACGACGCCAAGGGAGAAGGCGGCCCGCGGCTCGGGGCCAGCCAGAGGACTGGCCTGATGATGAGGAGGAGGTCACCCCCCGCCACCGGCCAGGAGTCGGCCATCCTGCTGCGGGCTCTTCTGCCGCGCCGGGCGCTCCAGGCGGCGCGAAGAAATGCAGGGTCGTTCTGACCTTGTTCGGCA
The DNA here is from genome assembly GCF_003073215.2 of Triticum urartu. NCBI lineage: Eukaryota > Viridiplantae > Streptophyta > Magnoliopsida > Poales > Poaceae > Triticum > Triticum urartu. The sequence continues at coordinate 624,879,570 of NC_053024.1, forward strand.
GTCGGCTGAAGAAGCCCAAGAGTTCGGCTACGGCGACCAAGCGGGACGAGGCGGCCGCGAAGGCCATCCGCTTCCGCAAGGAAGTAAAGAAGCCGCCACTGGTCTCCGCGTGAGTACTCTATCTTAACGCCTTTATTCCTTCTTTGTGGCTTTTGTCTGAGTCCTAAATTGCTTCCCTCGCTTTAGGGCTCCCCTCACTCTTCAGAGGGTCGTCGCCGCCTCCGTCATGGGGTCGGCGAAGACGTCCGCCACCACTCGGCGGATTGACCCCACCGCCGACCTCCGGGAGGCGACAGAGCGGAACGTGTAGGAGAAGCGCAATGAGGAAGAGGCCGCCCACCTGGAGAAGGTGGAGGCCGAGAAGGCGGCGGCCTCCGCCGAGAAGAAGCTGGCGGAGGCCGAAGCTGTTGTCGCGGCGAGGCGGCAAGCTGGGGAGGACGCGCACCGCCAATCGGCGGTGTTCGTCACCCCGCTGAACTCTGCGCCGCCGCCTCCGGAGTTCACGGGGCAGACTGGGGAAGCCGGCGGTGAGAACCCCATCATGGACAGGGAAGGCCGGGACACCTCCATGCCGGACGTGATCGTTCCGCCGCCACCTCCGCTCCCGTCTAGGAGCGCGCAAGGCAAACAGCTAGCGGACCCGCCGGTGCCACCAACAGAAGACGAGGCCGTGATGAGGCTATTCTTTCAAGTCGGCTCGCCAACGCGCCGCCGTCTTGAGAAGGCGACTTCGGCGCCATGCCCCCTGGAGACCGGCACCGCCAGCTCGGCGATCCCGGACGCCGAAGCGACGAGCGCCGCGCCCATTGGGTGGGTGCGAGGAGGCGGCACGGGCCCGCTGGACCAGGCGCTTCTCGACATCCCGACAAAGCTGCAAGCTGAGGGCGATGCCATCCAGAACTGCAGCAAGGCGTACCTGGCGTCGCGGGCAGCCGTCCGGGTATGCTTTCTCTTTTGTCCTTGTTTTCTTGTTCCTCTCTGTGGGGGCGCGGCAGCGCACCCACTGGGTGTAGTCCCCGAGTTTCGGGCCGGCTGCTAAGCAGTCGGCCCAGAACTCCAATTGGTGAGTTCTGGGTACTAACTTTTGTCTGAAATACATGTCGCAGGACTATCACAACCTCCGTGTCAGTACCTTCAACCGCAACGTTGAAGAGCTGGGCAGGCGGACCGCCGATTTGTCGGAGAGCCGGAGTGAGTCCTTTTTCTTACTTGCGGGGGCGCGCTGGCGCACCCGCGGGCTGTAGTCCCCGAGATTCGGGCCGACTGCTGAGCAGTCGGGCCGGATCTCCCCGGCGACCTTCTTTGTTGATGACTTAAAACCTTCTTTTTTTTTCTCTTCAGAGGCCAAGGCCGCTCTTCAACAGCAGTTGAGAGAAGCCATCTCCGCGTTGTGCGCCAAGGGGGAGGACTGCGGCAAGCTCGCCGCAGAGCGCGATCTGCTGGCCGCACAATTGGCAGAGCAGAAGGAGCTGCTGAAGAAGACGCAGAAGGAGGCGGAAGAAGCGGAGACCGCCCTCCTGGCCAAGTTCGCAAGCGAGCGCTCCTCCTGGTCTGACAAGGAGGCATTGCTGGCCTCCGGGTTCCACAAGATTGAGGACATCATTGATGGTGAGTTTCTTTACTTTTTTTCTTCGAGCTGCCGACTACAGGTCGAGCAGACTCCTGATTTTTGACTTGCTTCTTAATTCTTTTCGTATTGGCAGACTTCTTCCCTGGCCACTCACAGGCCGCCAACCAAGCCATCGAGGCTGACCGTGAAGGGCGGAGGGCGGAAGGCACAGAGATCGCCGCTGACGCCCCCTGAACCCTTGATGAGCAGCTCCTGAGCATCGAGGCTCGCGTTCGGCCGGCTCACCGGATGCTGCGCCGGCTTCAACGTGTCGGCGCCCAGGCGATCGCTTTCCTGTGGCCAGAGATGCAGGCTCCGCGCACCCCCAGTCAGACTGCCGACTGGCTGGAGGACGCGGCTGGCCGTCTTGAGGCCTGGAAAGGTTCCTCGGCCCGGGCTGGAGCGCGCCGAGCCTTGGAATTCGTCAAGGCGTGGTATCCAGAGCTGGACCTAGACCGGCTGGCCACACTCCGGCTAGAGGCCCAACCGGAGCTGGCAGCCGCGGAAGACGCCCTCGTCAAGCACGCCGCCATGATCACCGAGTACACCGACACCAGCATCTTCGTCCCCGAGCGGGCTGAAGACGGCAAGGAGGTACCGCCGGAGTGGTTTGGGATGAACCCAGACTACGGCGAGCACTCGGCGGAGGTGATCGGCTCCAGCATCGAGGAGGAAGGCAAGGCGGAGGACGGAGGCGAGGCGGAGGCACCAGAAGATGGAGCGGACGGCCAGCCTCAGCTGGACCGCGCCTCCAGCAATGAGCCGCATGCGACCGAGCCGACTGCCGCCGGAGGCGATCAAGCCGAGACTGCCCAGCCGGCCGCCCCAACGCCTGACACCGCCATCTCCTCTGAACCTCTGAATCCATCTGCCGCATCTTAGGCTGCCGCCTTATCTTTGTTTTATCTACTTTAGTAGTCTCTGAAGAACTTGTTAATTCGCACAATTCCACCCGCGGGGTGTATTTTGAACTTCTGCTCGAAGTTTCGGCCAGGGTCTATGTTATGTAAATATTTATTCGAATTCTATCTTTTCCTGCTCATTGCTCCTTTGGCCTTTTCCTTTGCCACCTTCCCTTAGTTGTCGTATTGCCAGTCGGACAGCCGCTCTGCGGACTGCTGCTGGATCAAATGCTTGGCTACTTTTGGGAAGGCAAGTACTTAGCCATTTTAGAGTTTTTTTAGCAATTTGAATAGAAGGCGGCGAGCCGACTGCTCAATAGTCGGTTTGCGAAAAAAGGCTAGAAGCCGGCTTAAGCTATGTTTTATGCTTTGAGACCTTAGCCATTTTTCATGCGAACGCCCATTCTACCTTACTCCTGCCCATCGGACAGTCGCTCTGCGAGCTGCGGCTTCTGACAGGAGATAGCTTAGGCTCCACACACTACTTGTCCGGCTGCAGGAAGAATTTCATAGCGCAAGGCGGCAAGTCCCCGAGCCGACTAGTCGAACCCGGTGCCAAGCGGCATAACAAAGAGTAGCATACTCGTAGGCATAATTCTTATCATATAGATAAAAGAGGGCAGTCCCCGAGCTCGTCTCGGGGGGCCCGAAGTCTTGGTACTTTAATACAAAAGGTAGTGTGGTACATATTGCATCAACTGTTAAACCTTCGGAGGAGATTTCCATTCCATGGCCGCTCTGTCTCTTTGCCGGAGTCGTCCCTCTTGCATGCTGGGGGCTTCTGAGCGTCGATCAGGTAGTAGGAGTCGTTGCCCAGCACTTTGCGGATGATGAAGGGGCCTTCCCAAGGCGCCGACAGCTTGTGCTGACTGGCTGTTCGCTGGATCAGTCGGAGCGCAAGGTCGCCCTCTTGGAAAGATCTCGGCCTAACCTTCCCGTTGTAGTATCGGTGCAGGCTCTGCTGGTAGATGCTGGACCGACTGAGTGCCAACAGCTGGCCCTCTTCCAGCAGATCGACGCTGTCTTGACGTGCTTCTTCTGCTTCCTCCTCGGTGTACATGGTGACTCGCGGGGCTCGAACTCTATGTCCGTTGGGATGACGGCTTCAGCACCGTAGACGAGGAAGAAAGGCGTGAAGCCGGTTGACTTGTTTGGAGTCATGTGAGGACTCTAGAGGTCGGCTGGCAACTCATCGAGCCAGCAGCCAGCTGAGCGCTCCAGAGGCTCGACCAGTCGGGGCTTGATGCCGGACAGGATGAGGCCATTTGCTCGCTCCACTTGGCCGTTTGACTGCGGATGGGCAACGGACGCTAAGTCCAGTTGGATGCCCTCTGTCGCGCAGAAACGAGCCAAGGCGCCTTTGGCAAAATTTGTGCCGTTGTCGGTGATGATGCTATGTGCTACACCGTACCGAATTGTGATGTCGGAGATGAAAGTCACGGCAGTCGGACCATTCAGTTTCTTGATTGGCTTCGCTTCTATCCACTCGGTGAACTTGTCCACCGCGACAAGTAAGTGAGTTAGGCCACCTCGTGCCGTCTTGAATGGTCCCACCATGCCCAAACTGCGAAGGGCCAGGCAATGGGGATGGTCTTGAGTGCAGAAGCCGGCTGATGTGGCTTGGAGCGAAACTTCTGGCACCCTTTGCATTTTTGGACCGATTCCTTGCCTCTTCTAAGGCAGTCGGCCAGAAGAAACCGTGTCGAAAAGCTTTCGCGACGAGTGCTCTTGAAGCCGCATGGTGGCCACACTCACCTTGATGGATGTCTTTGAGAATTGCTTGGCCCTGCTCTAGCTCTACGCAGCGCTGGTAGACACCAGTGACGCTGCACCTGACTAGCTCTCTGTTGACTATGGTGTAGGCGGCCGCTTGGCGTTGTACTTGCCGAGCTGATGTCTCATCAGTCGGCAGCTCTTTGTTCACCAAGAATTTGAGGATGGGCTGGGCCCATGAGGGTGCTCCTATTTCTTCAACTGCCAGAACTGCGACTTGGACGAGGGCGGCTGGGCTGGGAGGCGGTGGGCTGGAGCCAGCAATTGCTTGTTGAATTAATGAAGTCCCCGGGCCGACTGGTGCAGCCCTCGAGCCGAGCTCTGGAATCTTCAGGCTGGCTGCCGTAGTCCCAGGGCCGGGTTCTGCAGTCCCTGGGTCGGCTTCGACTGTGGCGGCTTTGGAGCCATCTGCCAAAATCCTCTCGTGCCGTCTGCTGGGGCTCTGCAGTCGGATCCGACTTCTTCGGGGGGAGCTGGCACAAAGATGGAGTCTGATTCTGGTGAAGGCTTGACAGACGGCTTGAGGAGGCGCTGAAGGGCGACGCTGGATGGTATTGCTTGGCGGGTAGAGCCGATTCGTGCCAGGGCATCTTCTTGGTCGTTGTCGTTTCTTGGCACATGGAGGAACTCGCACCCCTCGAAATATCCACTGAGTCGTTGCATGAGGAAACGGTAACTCGCCATGTTTGCATCTTTGGCATGCCAGTCGCCGAATGACTGCTGGACCACTAAGTCCGAGTCACCATAACACAGGATCCGGCGAATGCCAAGTTCTTTGGCAAGCCGGAGCCCGTGAATGAGCGCCTCGTATTCGGCGACGTTGTTGGAGGAGGCGAAGTGGATTTGCAGTGCGTATTTGAGCTTGTCGCCTTTAGGAGAAGTGAGGACAACGCCGGCTCCCAAGCCGGTGCGCATCTTGGAGCCGTCGAAATGCATCCGCCAATGGGTGGAGTTGAGCGCTGGTGGTAGGTACTGGGTCTCGGCCCAGTCGACGAGGAAGTCAGCCAGTGCCTATGACTTGATGGCGGTGCGGGGCTGGTAGTAGATGGTATAGGGAGCCAACTCTATGGCCCATTTGGCCACTCGGCCAGAAGCATCTCAGCTTCCGACGATCTCGGCAAGTGGGGCCATGCAGACCACAGTGATTGGATGCTCTTGAAAGTAAGGTTCAACTTCTTTGCAGCAAAGTGCACGCCATAGCACATCTTCTGGTAGTGGGGGTAGTTCTGCTTGGAGGTCGACAGCACTTCGCTCAGGTAATATACTGCTCTCTGGATAGGTAGTGCCTTGCCTTCCTCCTTGCGTTCCACTACAATGACTGTGCTGACTACCCGGCTGGTGGCGGCAATGTACAGGAGCATGGGCTCCTTAGGAGTTTGAGCCGCCAGAACGGGTGGGGTAGACAACATCTTCTTCAACTGAAGAAAGGCTTCGTCCTCCTTGTGGTTCCACTCGAAAAAAGTGGTCTTGTTCATGAGCTGGTATAAGGGGAGAGCTTTCTCGCCCAGCCGACTGATGAATCGGCTAATGGACGCCAAGCAGCCAGTGAACTTTTGCACGTCCAGCAGTCGGCTGGGTACCTCCATCCTCTCAATGGCCTTGATCATTGCGGGGTTGCACTCTATGCCACGTTCTGAGACCAGGAAACCAAGGAGTTGGCCGGCTGGTACTCCGAAGATGCACTTCTCAGGATTGAGCTTCATCTGGAATCGGCGTAGGTTCTCAAAGGTCTCCTTGAGGTCTTCCAGCAGTGTTCCACGCTTCTCCCTCTTCACCACCACATCATCCACGTAGACGCGGGCGTTTCTGCCGAGTTGCTTGAGGAAGCACTTCTGCATGCAACGCTGAAATGTGGCGCCGGCATTTCTTAAGCCGAACGTCATGGTTAGGTAGCAGAAGGCTCCAAATGGTGTGATGAAGGCGGTCTTCAGTCTGTCAGCCGGGTTTAGCTTGATCTTGTGATATCCTGAATATGCATCCAAGAAACTCAACAACTCGTATCCGGTTGTGGAGTCTATCACCTGATCAATTCTTGGCAAAGCAAACGGGTCCTTGGGGCAAGCCTAGTTGAGGCTTGTGTAGTCAACACACATCGCCACTGCTTGTTCTTCGTCAGTACCAGGACCGGGTTGGCTAGCCAATCTGGAAAGAACATTTCCATAATGAAGCCGGCTGCTAGGAGTCGGGCTATCTCTTCTCCGATAACTCTTCTCTTTTCTTCTGATAAGCGGCGCAAGGGCTGCCTGACTGGCTTTGCATCAGATCGGACATGTAACTTGTGCTCGACGAATTCCGTCGGTACACCTGGCATGTCTTTGGGGGACAATGCGAAGATGTCCCGATTCTCACAGAGGAAATCGACGAGCTCGCCTTCCTATTTGCTGTCGAGGTTTGCGCCTACGACAGCGTACCTCTTTGGGTGCTCCAGATCCAGGGGTATCTTCTTTGTCTCTTTGGCCGGCTTGAACGAACCCTCAGCCTCCGACTCCTTGGGCTTAGGCGACACCTCTAGCTGCTTGCCGGCCATCGCCACCACCTGGTCAAGGAGCCGCTTCACGGCCGTGATCACCAGGGACTCGGCCAACCGACTACTCTCAGCCGCATAGGCAGACGACTTCCGGTAGTCGCCGGCTACGGTCAGAATCCCCTTGGAACTAGGCATCTTCATCTTGAGGTAGGCGTAGTGGGGGACCGCCATGAACTTGGCCAGGGCGGGTCGGCCAAGTAATGCATGGTATGGGCTCTCGAGATCCACCACCTCAAACCAAATTGACTCTCGGCGGAAGTGATCTTTGTCTCCAAAGAGGACGTCAATCAGGATCTTGCCGATTGGTGAGCAGAAAAGGCCAGGAACAATGCCGTGGAACACAGTCTGGCTGTTCTGAAGCTATCTTTGCTTGATTCCTAACTTCTCCATGGAGTACTTGTATAGGATGTTGATGCTGCTGGCTCTGTCTGTTAGAACTCGCGAGAAGCGAGCAGCTCGTCTATCTGTGGCAAAGGTGGCATCCAGGACCAAGGCATAGGAGCCCGGACTTGGCATCACCTCTAGGTGATCAGCTCTTCTCCAGCTGATAGACTTCTCGGACCAGTGCATGTATTCTGGTGTCTCTGACGCTTCTGCATTCACCTCTTGCTGCTGCAGCCGCCTGCCTCGTCGATCATCAGCCACGCTGGTAAATATCACGTAGGCTCCGTGCTCTTCGGGGTACTCGTCTTGTACTGCGCCGACTGGCCTGACAGCCGGCTGCTGGGGTGGAGGCGGAGGCTGCTGCCCAGCAGGCGGGGGAGGCAGGAGGCCGTCTCCTTTGGCGATCCTGGTGAGCCAGTGGCACTTTCGGGTGGTGTGATTCGACGGCTTCGCGCCACTGTGGAACTTGCAAGGACCATCCAGAGTCTGCTCGTATGAGAAAGCCGACAACCAGTTGGGCTTGCCGCCTTTCTATCGCTTGGGTGGAGGCTGCCCATCTGGCTGCTGGTCTTCGATTGTCGCCACCTGCCGGCTGCTGGAAGCCGGCTGTGGGGCCTTGCGCTTGTGGTCGTTCTACTGTTGTCGCCAACTGGCGTCTCCAGCCGGAGTTCTAGGAGCTTGAGGGGCCACTTTGCCAGTCGCACTAACTTGAATCTCCGCCTTCATGGAGGAGTCGGCCGTGGCATACTTGTCTGCTATGATCAGCAGCTCGTCGAGGGTCTCTGGCTCGTCGCAGAGGAGCTTGTGCTTGAGGAGGGTGCCTTCTCTGCACTCGGCGGTGAAGTACTCGATAGCCTGCACCTCGTGGACGCCCTCACAAGAGTTCCGGAGCTCGGACCAACGCGTGACGTAGTCGTGAGTCGACTCGTTGGGGCCTTGCACGCACAAGGAGAGCTAGCGAGGTTTGGGAGGACGCTTGTACGTGCTCGTGAAGTTGCGGACGAACGCATCGGTGAAGTCGACCCAGCTGTTGATGCTGTGGGGCTTCAGGCTATTCAGCCATGTCCGGGCCGTGCCCTGGAGCACGAGCGGAACGTATTTTACGGCAACACACTTGTTGCCGTTCGCTATGCTGACGGCCGTGGAGTAGTCAACCAGCCAGTCCTCCGGCTTCACGGAGCCGATATACTTGGGCGTGTCTCTTGGGAGCGTGAACCCTTTGGGAAACGGCTCGTCTCGAATGCGGGGCCCGAAACAAGGCGGACCCAACTCATCTTCTTCTTCCAGGGCTAGGGATCGGTGAAGTCGGTCAATCCGGTGGCGGGCGTCGTTTTCTCGGACTCCCTCTCGGCGGCCAAGGCGGTCGCCGAGAGTCGGATGGTCAACAGGCAGCGGGGAGACTCGCCTTTCCTTATGACGAGGAGGAGGTGGACAGTCGCCCCGTCATTCCACTGCTCTCGGGCGGCCGTCTTGGTCGCGCTCTATGGTAATGCGAGTCTGACTGTGGCTGATAGCCGGCTCCCACTACTAGGGAAAGGCCTAGCAGCAGCGCGGGTTTTGGGCCTATTAGCAGCGCGGGGGCCGGCGCTACAGCTAACATATAGCAGCAGCGCGGGTGCCACCCGCGCTACTACTACGTTGCCGTTCGCTATGCTGACGGCCGTGGAGTAGTCAACCAGCCAGTCCTCCGGCTTCACGGAGCCGGTATACTTGGGCGTGTCTCTTGGGAGCGTGAACCCTTTGGGAAAGGGCTCGTCTCGAATGCAGGGCCCGAAACAAGGCGGACCCAACTCATCTTCTTCTTCCAGGGCTAGGGATCGGTGAAGTCGGTCGATCCGGTGGCGGGCGTCATTTTCTCCGACTCCCTCTCAGCGGCCAAGGCGGTCGCCGAGAGTCGGATGGTCAACAGGCGGCGGGGAGACTCGCCTTTCCTTGCGACGAGGAGGAGGTGGACAGTCGCCCCGTCGTTCCACTGCTCTCGGGAGGCCATCTTGGTCGCGCTCTATGGTAATGCGAGTCCGACTGTGGCTGATAGCCAGCTCCCACTACTAGGGAAAAGCCTAGCAGCAGCGCGGGTTTTGGGCCTATTAGCAGCGCGGGGGCCGACGCTAAAGCTAACATATAGCAGCAGCGCGGGTGCCACCCGCGCTACTACTACGTTGCCGTTCGCTATGCTGACGGCCGTGGAGTAGTCAACCAGCCAGTCCTCCGGCTTCACGGAGCCGGTATACTTGGGCGTGTCTCTTGGGAGCGTGAACCCTTTGGGAAAGGGCTCGTCTCGAATGCGGGGCCCGAAACAAGGCGGACCCAACTCATCTTCTTCTTCCAGGGCTAGGGATCGGTGAAGTCGGTCGATCCGGTGGCGGGCGTCGTTTTCTCTGACTCGCTCTCGGCGGCCAAGGCGGTCGCCGAGAGTCGGATGGTCAACAGGCGGCGAGGAGACTCGCCTTTCCTTGCGACGAGGAGGAGGTGGACAGTCGCCCTGTCGTTCCACTGCTCTCAGGCGGCCGTCTTGGTCGCGCTCTATGGTAATGCGAGTCCGACTGTGGCTGACAGCCGACTCCCACAACTAGGGAAAAGCCTAGTAGCAGCGCGGGTTTTGGGCCTATTAGCAGCGCGGGGGCCGGCGCTACAGCTAACATATAGCAGCAGCGCGGGTGCCACCCGCGCTACTACTACGTCTGTTAGTAGTAGCGTGGGTAAAAACCCGCGCTACTACTAACCTGCGGAATATTTTTTCGAATTTTTTGCGTGAATTTTCAAATTTCTGAATTATTTTAACCTCTAATCTCTAATCACCCTCATCGCTGCTCAATTTAATCTCTAATCACCCCTCATCATTCCAAATCATCTAACTTCCCGGATGGTCACCCATCCTCTCACTACTCCACCCTGAGCACGCTTAACTTCCGGGTTCTATTCTCCCTCGATTCCAAGTCTGCACTTGTTGTTTTCCTGACAATAGTAAGATGTCAATCCTATTAACCCTCGGGAGTTTAGCTTGAGCATGAAGTCATACATTTCGCTGTTTGAGTTTAAAACTATTGTTCTAAAAAACAATAATTATTTAGTAACACTAATATTTCTTGAATAAGGAGTTTGACCACATTTTGACCAAAGTTTGACCACAGTTTGACCAGATTTGACTAAAATTCCAAAAAACTAAAATAATTATTTAGTAACACTAATATTCTTGAATAATTATTTAGTAACACTAATACTTCTTGAATAAGTAGTTTGACCACAGTTTGACCAGATTTGACCAAAATAAAAAAAACTGAAATTTGAGCATAACTTTTTTTCCTTTTAGAATTTGAGGATTCTAAACATTTGCAAACAGGCCGTAGGCAGTCTCCATCGTATGAGGATTTTCGTGCTAAACATTTTGATATATTATACGTTTTTTTCTAACATCGTATGCAAAAGTTATAGCCATTTTACATTTTCCCTACACTTTTTGCAAAACATGTCCAAATTTAAGTTTTTAAATTTTCCTAACTAGTAGATGTAGTAACATAACTACATGTCGAAGGATTTTAATTTTTGAAGTTTTTATCATTTTCTTTTGCTTTTTACAAAACCGAAAAGGCGATCCACGGAGGGGCACGGTTGAGACCTCTTAGTAGTAGCGAGGGGTAAAAACTTAGTAGTAGCGCGGGTTTATAACCCTCGCTACTACTATGGCATGGCCCAGGGGTACGGTAGAGACCGCTTAGTAGTAGCGATGGGTAAAAACCAGCGCTACTGCTATCAACTTAGTAGTAGCAAGGGTTAAAAACCCGCGCTACTACTATGGCATGTCCCAGGGGGCACGGTAGAGACCGCTTAGTAGTAGCGAGGGTAAAAAACCAGCACTACTGCTATCAACTTAGTAGTAGCAAGGGTTAAAAACCCGTGCTACTGCTACTTAGCAGTAGTGCCTGATTTTAAAGCGCGCTGCTGGTAAGATTCTATGTATAGGCTTTTCCCTAGTAGTGTCCTTGTCCTTCCTTGCTCGGGCGCCGCTAGTCGGCGTTCGAGACGTCGCGCCTTGATCTCGGCGTGGAGGCGGGTCGTCGTTTTGTCGCTGCGGCGCCTTTGTGCGGCAGCCGGCCTCATTCTGCGCGGCAGCCGCGTCGAGGAGCCGCTGGACTCGCTCCGTCATCAGGCGGCGCTCTTCACCCTCGAAGTTGTCCAGCTCGTCTGCCCGCGACTGGGCGGCTCGAATATTCTCTGCAGGCGTGGCGTACACAGGGCGATTTTCCCCGAACAGGTTGGCGATGGCCACGCTGCGCTGCTGGACCGCACCTAGGCGGCTGGGCCCAATTGGGGCTGGCGACCCACCCACAGCATGATCCATCTCACGCTGGTAGGCTTCTGACAAGCATCTCATGCTAGCAAGCTTCTTCGCGCCTTCGACGAGCTGAAGGCGGCGCGCCTCCAACGTTTCCGCGTCAGCGTCTTCCGGAATGGGCGCAGTCAGGTCTTGCAATGCCGCGCCAAGTGGGTCATGCGCTCCTCCGCCGGGATGCTCGTCATGACTGATGACGAGCACCTTTCTGACAGTGCTTCCGTCGCTCTCCGCGCGAGGGAGCGGCTCGTCGTAGACCACCACGTTGGTGGGGAACGCGTCGAGCGATGCGGTGTCGGAGTCGACCAGCATTGGGTCGGTGGAGCCTACAGACTACAAGTCCACGGCAGGTTCGCCGGTGACGTGGAGTTGGTCAAGGAGGCCCGCGAGGAGGCTCTTGGGGCCGCCCGTGCCTGCGTCGGATGCAGGCTCGTCGGAGGAGTCGGCCGGGCTAGCTGCGCTCGCCAGGGAGGAAAAGGGTTCCCGTCCAGAACAGGTCTCCGAACGACGGTGCGCCAGGCCCCACAGTGGGTGCCAAATGTCGGGGGTTGGGTGCAACATATGCCAAGGGATGGCTTATCATGGTGGGGGTGAGTAGAACGTCGCCGGTGCCTGGAAACGGGATAAGCGAAGGCATGCACGCCGGCGAATCTTACCCAGCTTCGGGGCTCTCCGGGGAGATAATACCCCTACTGCTGCTCTGCGGGGTCTGCGCATGATCACTATGGAAAAGTGTGTACACGGTTGCTCCTTGAGCTGTTCCCTGGAGGTAGGAGAAGGCTAGGCTAGCTTTCTCCTTCCTATATGATATGGTCTAGTGCTAATTGATTCGAACCCTTTGCATGGGTGCCCTGGGGGTTTATATAGGCCTACCCCCCAGGGGTACAACAGTAATCCGGCCGGGCGCGGGCCCAGCTGTCATTTTCTTTGGCCTCCGTCTTCTCCGCCGACTGCTGGGGCCCGCCAACTGGCGGGCCCTGCCGACTGGTCCGGTACGGCGCCGACAGGCCGTGTCCGCCACTGGCGGGTCTTGCCGGCTGCTGATTACTGTAGCCGTGCTTCTAATGACGCGGGCTTGGCCATGGGGTCGTGGCAACAGCCCCGCCGCCTGGCAAGCGATCACTATTGGAGGGGCTGGCCGACTCTCGGGGGCCGACTCCCAATGGGTCCGACTGGTGACGCTCTTGCCGTCTTCTGGACTCCCACTAACTGGTGGGGCCCGCCGCCCTGGGGTCGTATAGACAAGCCGTCGTGGGTGCAGGATTCTGCCCACTGGTGCTGATGTCAGGGCCGACATGGCAACAGTGCCGCGCGGGGCGGAGATCTCCGTAGGTACGGCGTACTGTGGCCATGCCTGCCTCTGCAAAGGGGTGGGAGTGGGCTTTACTGTAGCCACTCCCTGTCCCGTCCCTCCTGATGAGGGCATGGGGTTTGTTGGAGCCGCAGGCCGACTCCCCAAGGCCAGCTTCTCTGGAAGTCGTAAGTCAGGAGTCGGCTCATCCTGAAGTCATCCCCGGGACTCGGCCGCGAGTGGGCAGTCGGTTGCCTTGCCGCCGACTTCTCAGAAGGCGGCTCTTCATCCTGGGGTCTTGAGGGGCGCAGCCTGCCCCGATGTCTTGAAAGGTTCAGGGGCTCGGGTTAGCCTACCGTGGCCCATTACTCTAACACAGATACCTAGACTCAGCGAAGGAGAAGTTCAGCGGGATGAAGTCTCACGACTGTCACATGCTGATGACATAGATACTTCCAGTTGCAATCCGTGGGATCATCGACGCGCACATCCGTGAAATGCTATTTGTCCTATGCAACTTTTTCGACATCATCTCTCGGAAGTCGGTTGGCATGAGGCAACTCAGAAGGCTACAGGAAGAGATCATGGTGACACTATGCGAGCTTGAGATGTACTTCCCGCCCGCATTCTTCGATGTTATGGTGCATCTGCTTGTCCGTATCGTGGAGGATATCATCCAACTCGGGCCAACGTTCCTGCACAACATGACGCCGTTCGATAGGATGAATGGTGTCATCAAAGGATACGTTTGCAACATGTCACGTCCAGAGGGAAGCATAGCCAGGGGCTTTCTGACCGAAGAGTGCATCTCCTACTGCACGAATTATCTAGGCATCGAAAACCCCGTTGGTCTTCCCGTCAACAGGCACCTTGGCAGGCTCGCTGGATGGGGTCACGACGATGGTCGCTGCGAAATGCATGTCGACTTCGAGGGTCGACTCGCCGAGTTTGAAAGAGCAAACCTAGTCACTCTACAACAGATAGACGTGGTCGATCCTTGGGTGGTAGAGCACAAAACCTTTATTGAGAAGACGTACAATGACTGAGGCCAACAGAGGACGAACGGAGATATAATCAAAGAGCACAACTCATGTTTCACGCGTTGGTTCATGGAGAAGCTTCTGTCGTACCCTTTACATGAGGATTCTTCCGCGGAAGAAAAACTCATATTCGCCTTGTCACAGGGCGCTGAGCACAACCTGATGACCTATGAGGCGTACGATATCAATGGCTACACATTCTACACCGAGGACAAGGACATGAAGAGCGATGGTTATCAGAACTCCGGGGTAACGATGGAATCCTACACCGATAACGACAAGGACATATACTACGGAAGGATCGAGGAGATCTGGGAGCTGAGGTATGCTGGAGAGAAGGTCCCAATGTTCCGTGTCATATGGGCCAAGAGCGTCCTAAAAGAAGACCGGTATTTCACCACCATGGTTATACCCGAAGCCAAATCCAAGACCGCGGGCGCAAACGTCACCGTGAAAAATGAGCCATGGGTACTGGCTTCCCAAGATGACCAATGCTTCTTCATTACCGACCCGTCAAAGCCCAGTCGTGTTGTCGTGAGGAGAGGCAAAAGGAAGATCATCGGAATGGATGGAGTCACGAATGAGCAAGACTTCAACAAGTACGGCGACCCGAAGATGGAACATGACGATGACAATGAAGTTCCATACACCACAAGAAGAAGCAGGACCACCCTACCTAAAGGATGTCCGTTCAACAGAAGAACTCCATTTGCGAAAAAGAAGGGCAAGAAGATTGTGAAAGGATAGCTAGCTAAGATCGATTGTATTTAAATCGTAGTCTTCATTTGTCGATTGTATTTCGACATTTTGAAATGATATTTCTTCTGTTCTTGTCCTCATGAATATTTATTTATGTGTTTATTCTGGTATTGAATTTCTAACCCACAAAAAGTATTGAATTTGTTAGTATTTTTTGATCTCATGAATATTCTTCCCCCCTAGGTGGTGCGCCATTGCTATTCTTCCCCCCTCTATCTCTTTTCCCCCCCCCCCCCCCCCCGCGCCAGATCCCCCTCCATCTCGATCCTCATCCCTCGCCAGATCACCCTCGCCGCCACCGACCCCCCGCACCCTCCCCCACTCCACCGACGCCGACGACCCCCCGCACCCTCCCCGCTCCAACCTAGGTTAGGCTAGGTCGCGTCGCGCCCTAACCCCATTCGCCGTAGCCGCCCCACCCCACCCCACCGGCAGCTGCACCACGTTCCACCGCTATGATGAGGAAACCAGAGCCCGGAGGTGGAGACTTCAGCGGGGTTACTCGCAGTTCATTGATGGCTGACAACGAACGCCGACGCGACACGACAAGGCCGGCCCACAACCACGACCATGACCGGCGTCCTCCTCCTTCTACGGTCTGCATCTCCGAGAGTGCGACACCAACCACTGCCTCGTCAACGAATGTAAATGCTCCGTCCCTTCGTCCCTCCTCTACTCCTCTGCTTTAGATAGTGTAATAATTTTTACCAATGAAAAATAGTTAAAAAAGGTTACTAATGGCGCACCAGGAGAGGGTGCGCCATTGTTATCAATAAAAAATAATAATAAAGTTAGTACACCAGGAGAGGGTGCGCCAATATTATCAATAAAAAGTTACTTATGGCGCACACCTTGGTGGTGTGCCATTGCTATGGATGTACTTATGGCGCACCCCTTGGAGGTGCGCCATTGCTATGCCTTTCCCCCTTGCCCCCCATGCCAGATCAAATCACTAGCCCCCTCGCCCCCTGCGCCAGATCCCTTTCCCCCTCGCCGCCACTACAAGAAATATGTCAACTTGTGACCCTCACTATTGGTCGCTGAAAGGTCATAGTTTTTCATTTGCGACATTCTTGTGACAAAAAACAGAAGGTCAAAAGCTGGCGGTCGTAAATTGAAATTATTGACCTTCTTCGGGATAAGGTCGTAGACGTTTACGACCAAAACAAAAGGTCGTGGAACCCATGACCTTTTGTTTTGGTCACTGGCTGTCTGCCCAGGCCACGTCGGATCCGACGTGGCAAAATTGCGATCAATTGAAAAGGTCGTTGATAAGATTCAGCCCGGTCCAGTTTGGTGTTTTAGATGGGCCGAGCCCATTAATTCAGCCTTTTTACTTTATATTTTTTCTGTTTATTTTCTCTAGCTACATGGGCCTGGCCCAATCATTTGGCCTTTTTATTTTCAAGAAATTGCGGTCCATTTCTTTTTAATTTCCTGCTTTTTGTCAGCTCCAGTAATGGGTCCCAATTATCATATTTTCCTCGCAGTGGTTCCAAATCACTTTTCACATATTATTAATAAGCAGTATATATCAAACAGAAAGAAGAGAGAAGCGTATGAAAATCTTCAAATAACAACCAAAATAGGTTTATTACAATATATTCTGTACAGAACAGAACATGTGAAACTCCATACACTCGTTCACATCACAACAACCAGATTAACTATCAAATATTGCATGCTCAGGAACTTCAAACTTCACGTAGATAACCATACAATATTCCACACAATCACAAATATTGCGATCGACAAAAAAATGCTCTGCTAGTGTAATGCTAGCTACTCTTGGATACCACGAAACATGCTCTTCGACATAGGAAGAAGCCATCAACGGAGTTCTACCAACAACACAAGATCCATTCACCTACAAGAACAGAATGGAATATCAAGTACCGAATCGTTCAAGTAGATTACAACCAACATATATATGTAGAAGTACATCAGGAAATATGATAGAAAAACCGGACAATAGATACACGTATACAGCCCAACAAATGGGTGATGACGACAAGATAAAAATATAGAATATGAAATTTATGAGATTACATATTTTCCAACAAATGGGTGATGGCAACAGATACACTTATCGAGAAAATATATATTTAACGAAATTTCACATGAGAAAGTAGTTTCTGCTTCAAGTTTAAAAACTCAACCATTCATCATTAATAGTAGCAATTCAAACTAGAACTTAAATTCTCTAGTAAGATATACAATACAACATTGTTCTTTCAAAAAATTGAAAAGTTGCAAGTAACATCTTAATAGACATCAAACTCACTAGGCAGATTAAATTACAACAATACACTAGTGCAGAATGAATCAGTGATGTTATTATAGGTGCTGAATTCACAACGTGGGCACGGCATTTGCAAATTTGCAGCAACCAAAGGTTGTGCACCAAGTAAAAGTAATTCCCAGCAAAGGTTATTCACAAGCGAGCAAAGCAAAGCATACGGGTACAACGGTATGATGCAGCAGACATACATAGACACATAACAGGATTATACGCCACTTGACTCGCCGATCCATTACCAACAGTATAGTTAGTTTACCCTTTACTTTACTGTCAGGTCATTTCATTTCAATGCAACTCTTGGTTGCAGATGTATTATTATTGCTCTAGTACGTACTAATCAGCAGCAGCAGCAGCAATAGTACTAGATAGTAGTGTCAACCAATAAGCATCAGAACCAACCAACATATATTTATTCCTCGTGACTTATTAGCAGAAAACAGAGTGAGTTTTTCTGTGTGTATCTGCAATACAGTTTCGGTCTAATATAGATCTAGTCTACGAAAAACAGGGGTAGGGAAGTTGCAACCTGGGTGTGGCTGTGGTCGCCGAATTCAGGTATAGGGCCGCTGAGGTGGAGGTGGTCCTCCTGAATCTGCAGTTTGTCGGCGACGAAGACAAAGCGGAAGGCGAGGAGGGGTTGTGTGCCGGTATTCCCATTCCCATCTTGACGCGGGAAGGAGCAGGTCTTCTACCACCACGCTTGAGCCTGATCCTGAGCCTGAGCAGCATTGCAACTTTTGCAAGGGACGACTCCGCCGGAAGCAGGAGCAGCCACCGGCACCGTGGCGGCAGGAGCAGGTAGTGAAGCAGAATTGCCAGCAGCAGTGGCATCTGAGCCTGCAGTTGCAGTCGCGTCAGGAAGAGAGCAAATCACCGTGGTGGTTTGCTGCACTTCATCCCCTCCTCCTCCTCCTTCCAGCTGCAAATCATCCCCTCCTCCTCGCCCCCAATTTTGCTTTGTCTACGCTTCTCCAGCATTTTTCATAGGGATTGGGACTTCAGGGGCCTTGCCTTTCCCTCTACAAATCCACAAGATTCGCCAAAAACATCAAAAGGGGCAGCAAAATTAGGTCATATAGGACTTCAGCTAGTACAGATTACACACAACTATGTATCATAAGTACACTAGAGCTAGCAAGGAATAATATTTTTTAGAAAACTGTAAAACCAGAAGATAGGTACAGTAAGTCGTGATAAAACAGAACTGTAATTACATAAAATGGGTGCTTTGATCTTGCTTATGTGGATATAGAGTACAACTAGTGTAGATTACAAGCTACTTAGTACATATCAGACTTACACTAACTTTAAATTTTCAGAAAACTGCAAAGACATGAGTAGAAGAACTGTAATTACATGAAAATGGTGCTCTGATCTAGAAGATCAGAGAACATAGGCTAGATAAACAGCAGAGGCTGATATCTCAGTACTCTAATCATTACCAATTACTGACTTACAGTCCTCAAAAACCAAATTTACACTGCACTATATTGGCAACAAAACAAACCGACTACCGCATACAGTAAATACTGGCATACATGGACAGAGTAAATGGACTGTAAAAAAAGGTTCAATAACAGTAAATTGTGAAAAAATATCTTTAATACTAAGGGAAATAAACTTAAAACAGCGATCAACAGTAGCATGTAACTACTCCCCGCGTTCCTAAATATATGTAACTACTCCCACCATTCCTAAATAAAGGCGAGTTCTAATATTAGTAGTCAAAGCACTCATACTAACATCACAAACATGCATCATATAGTAATTCAACATTGTATCTTGCAAGTCAACAGTTATCACGGAGGACAAAATAGCATAAGATGAATGATGGCACACAATTTCTAATCTCACATAGATAAAATTCACTCCCATAGTAGCAGTACATCTCACTTGGATATATCTAACAAATCCAGTTGGTTGTCATAAGCAAATCCACGCGCTAAGCACTCAATCAGACAGAAAACTTGGGTGCTTTCTTCTAGTACACAAGCTCAGGTAGTGCAACATGTCTAGCAGAACAATAGCAGCAAAATGTCAGCAGCAAGCACTAAGGCCGGACCATTGAGATGGTGATTCCTGTGGCTTTCTCCTCCACATGTCAGCAGCAAGCACCAAGGTTGGTCTCATCAAATGCCATCGCCTTGGCGCTCCCGGCCTGCACCAGTACCTACCACAACACCCACTCAGAATTCCAATAACCTCATTTCCAGTTGGCTTTGCACTGAGGAATAAAAGCACACAAAAGAGTTAGTTAGATATGCATGCTGCAAGGATCTTCCCCAAATTTTATACTGCATAAACCAAGATATATAAGATGGTTGTTACCTGAGAGTTCTTGCAAAAGTACCCCATCTGGAGCACACATTTGTAGCAACATATGTTGATTGGACGTTGGCCGTCAGCTGGTATGTAAACAATCGATGGTCAAAAAGTCACATTCAATAGTCAGAAAGTCAAATCATTGACAATATTAAGCACTAAAACATTTTGGTTTCCTAGTGGGCGGATCAATTCTCTGCACAAACAACAAAAGGGAACACATTCCAAACAGAAGAAAGATGCATATTAGTCAAAAAAAATACATGACTGACCCCTGTTAACCCCGCTCATTTGCATGAAAAGTTGTTCAAAGTCAACGATCGTTTGCTAACCAATAACATGGCATATGATCATGGTACACACAATCATTCGTAGAAGTCCATACTTGCAGTACAGAACAAATTCATAGTCACCTCTGCAGCAATACAGACACATAGTGATCCTGGACACTAGCAATTAAGAACATGTTTTTTTTCAGAGAGGCAATAAGGCATACTACAAGGAGATGAGAAATCAAAAAGGAAACATGCTAATACAGAAACCTGTCCTAGTCACTGACCATTTGGGTTAATATAGACCATGGCATATGATCTAAGAACTAACAAACAACAGTCCATACTTGCATGTATATAGAACAAATTCAGAGTCACCAACAATACAGAGACACAGTCACTGCTGGGCAGTAGCAGTAAAGGACATGCTTTTTTCGGAGGGTGAATCACATCATTGACAATAGTCAATATTGAGCTTGTGTAAGGTAAACAATCAATATTCAGAAATTTTACATGATTGGCAATATTAAGGCCAAAAACTTTTTAGTGGCTTAGTGAGCAGACGTATGCACAGAATTGGGGACATTTTTCAAACTGAAGAAAACACACATATCATTCAGTAGCCAGTACCAAACTACCAATCCATGTAAGTGCATAAATAATACTACCAAACTACCAATCTCTGTAGCGGATCTGGGCAGAAAGGGTAGGGAAGGGGGCACTCACGTGCGGATGAATGTGGCCATGGACCTCGCCCGGAGGCCCGCGGACGGCGGCGATGGCTGGGGGCACGTCGGCGAGTATGGCGGTGCAGTAGATCACGGCGACGCGGAGGGCAGGGTAGGCGAGGACGTGACGGGAGCTGCCCCGGAGCACTGCGGCCAGTCGAGGTTCAGAGGAGCAGCCGCGGAGCACAGCGGCCAATCGAGGTCGAGGACGCGGATCAATTCGACGGCGGCGGTGTGGATCTGGGGCTCTACCGAACTCCTTGTCGGCCTTCCCTCCCTTCGTTTTGTTCCCTCGCTTCCATTCCCTTGGGAGAGGAAGGAGAAGGTGGGGGCTGCGGTGACCCGGCACCACCTCGCCGACAATCTAACCGTTCCATTCCCTTGGGTCGTCGACGGTCGTGTGACAACGGATCAAGGTGGGAGGGAGATGGTTTGGGTTGGGGCAGCGGCGGTTGTGGGGAAGGAGGGGGCGGCGACGGGGGGGGGGGGGGGGGGGGGGGGGGGGGGGGGGGGGGGGGGGGGGGGGGGGGGGGGGGGGGGGGCGTCATCGTCGATCTAGATCAGGAAGAGAGGGAGAGAGAGGCGGCGGCGGGTGTGTTCTGGGGGTGGGTGAGGAGGTGCGGATCCAGCGACGTGGGGGCGGTGAGGTCGGGGCGGTGGGTGAGGAGGAAGGGTTGCCGCGCGGGAGAGGACTGGATCGGGAGGGGGCGGCGGCAGTGCCGAGATGGGAGGAGGGGTGCGACAGGGGGGGGTCGATCTGAGCTAGGGTTTGGGCTACGGGTGGGGGATCTCTTTTTGTTTTCTTTTTTTCTTTTTTCTGTAGAAAGATGGATGGATGGATGGATGGATGTGGGATGCAGAGATGGATGGATGGATGGATGGACGCCATGTCATCAATCCGTGGGAAGTGTTCTGATTGGTTCAGAAAATCAATGGTTTAAAATAGTTTTGAAGTACTAAAAATAGAGGGATTTTGTGAAGTATCTATCAAAAATATTTTTCAAAAGGGCACCACACAAATTTTCACTAGAGTTAGACCACATTTTATGGATAAGGACCAATTTGTATGCATTTCTGATCTTTCTAGCTATTTTTAATCATTTTCCGAGTGGCAAAAATGGGTTTTTTGTGAAGAACATACCAAATATTTGTTGCAAAATTGGATGCCATCAATTTTCCAAAATACTAATTCATATTTAATATACAATTGACCAAATGGTTGGGTGTCAAAAGCTTTGATCCACCTCTCGTGAAAAAAATAAATTTCCTCCGGTTCAGCTGGAAATGGGTCAAATTTGAACTGCAGCTGCCTCATAGTTTGCTCATTATTTTTCCCCAAAATCATTTCTAGGTACAAACGTATATATTTAATCAGAGAAACACCAAAAATTTTCCAAGATTCAACCACTATCTAGGAACGGTCATGCCCGCTATTTTGACCGCATTTTGAAACGGGCATAAAAAATTTGAAAAGAAATCAAAAAATTGGAAAACCTTCGCATTGTGTTATTATGTGTGACCAAGTTATCAAGAAAAATAATAAACTTGTAATACGGTAATTATTTTGAAAAGGTGTTCTCAAAAACGAGCTATGATGTGTGAAGATGCGTGGCTTTCAAGCCAAATGATCAATCTTATGGCCACATTCATGGCATACTTTGTTCAAATGATCTCATATTGTGCACAAGGGTGCATCTTGGGATGGCAAACAATGTTGCCTAAGGAAGCTTTCATTTTCTTTGCACAAAAAATTCATTTTTCTAATTTTTGAGTGTCCAAAATGAGTTTTTTTGTGAAGAACCTAGCAAATATTTGTTGCAAATTTGGACCAAATCATTTTTAGAAAATAATAGGCCATATATAATGCGCAATTGACCAAATGGTTGGGTGTTAAAAGTTTCGATGGACCTCTCATGAAAAAGACAAATTTCCACCGATTCAGGAGGAAGCGGGTCAAATTTAAACTGCACCTGCCTCATAGTTTGCTATTTATTTTTTCCAAAAATCATTTCTAGGTACAAAAGTATCTATTTAATCAAAGAAACACCAAAAAATTTCCAAGATTCAACCACTAGCTAGGAACGGTCATGCCCGCCGTTTTGACCGCAGTTTGAAACGGGCATAAAAAATTCAAAAAAATCAAAAAATCGGAAAACCTTCGCATTGTGTCATTATATGTGACCAAGTTACCAGGAAAAATAATAAACTTGTAATATGGTAATTATTTTGAAAAAGTGTTCTCAGATACGAGCTATCATGTGTGAAGATGCATGGCTTTCAAGCCAAATGATCAATCTTAATGCCACATTCATGGCATAGTTTGTTCAAATGATCTCATATTGTGCACAATGGTGCATCTTGGGATGGCAAACAATGTTGCCGAAGGAAGCTTTCATTTTCTTTGCACAAAAAATTCATTTTTCTAATTTTTGATTGTCCAAAATGAGTTTTTTTGTGAAGGACCTAGCAAATATTTGTTGCAAATTTGGACCAAATCATTTTTAGAAAATAATAGGCCATATATAATGCACAATTGACCAAATGGTTGGGTGTTAAAAGTTTTGATCCACCTCTTGTGAAAAAGAGAAATTTCCTTCGATTCAGTAAGAAGCCGGTCAAATTCAAGCTGCACCTGCCTCATAGTTTGCTATTTATTTTTTTCCAAAAATTATTTCTAAGTACATAAGTATCTATTTAATCAGAGAAACACAAAAAAAATTCCAAGATTCAACCACTAGCTAGGAACGGTCATGCCCGGCGTTTTGACTGCATTTTGAAACGAGCAAAAAAAATTCAAAAAAAATCAAAAAAATTGGAAAACCTTCGCATTGTGTCATTATATGTGACCAAGTTACCAGGAAAATAATAAACTTGTAATATGGTAATTATTTTGAAAACGTGTTCTCAGAAATGAGCTATCATGTGTGAAGATGCATGGCTTTCAAGCTAAATGATCAATGTTATGGCCACATTCATGGCATAGTTTGTTCAAATTATCTCATATTGTGCACAAGGGTGCATCTTGGCATGGCAAACAATCTTGCCTAAGGAAGTTTTCATTTTCTTTGGACTAAAAATTCATTTTCTATTTTCCAAGTGCCCCAAATGAGTTTTTTTTGTGAAGGACCTACCATATATTTGTTGCAATATTCGATAAAATAGTTTTTATAAAATAATAGGCCATATATAATGCACAATTGACAAAATGGTTGGGTGTCAAAAGTTTTGATCCACCTCTGGTGAAAAAGACAAATTCCCACCGATTCAGTAGGAAGCGGGTCAAATTTGAACTGAGCTGCCTTATTGTGTGCTCTTTATTTTTTCCAAAAATCATTTCTAGTTACATAAGTATCTATTTAAGCATAAATACATGGTTTGGTGGCGATACAATGAGGTTTGGATGGTGGCCCAGGGCCCCAACTCCAAAGTGCGTGAACTCGCATGCCTGGTGCGTGGTCACCTCATGGCCTTGGCGTTGACATACGTTCTGGGAGGCCTAGGAATGTCTAGTGGGTTGGGCACTCCCCAAGTAGGTACTAGGAAGAAAATTACAACAGATGAATCTCACGAGGAGACCGACCTATGCTCAAAGATGAATTAGCAGCCAAGTGTTTGATTGGCAGTACGGGAAATGCACATGGCCAATGGGCGTGAGTTTTGGCTGAGGATGATCATCTACTAAGAAGAATGTCTTCGCAAATTTTCACATCAAAAGGAGGATCCTATGTGGTACTTGCTTTGCAAAGTACCACACTGGATAGAAATATGAATGTTGAAGATGGGCTCAAAATAATGAATGGATTGAGCTAAAATTTGCTGGAGGATGGTTATTTGGGCATTGGAAAGCACCATAGAAAATTGATACAATTTGGACATGCCAAAGTGGTACTTCCTTCACAACGCTCTTCTATGGACAGAAACTTGGGAAAACTAGTGAGAGAAATTGGATGAATGAAATGAGCTCAAATCTGGTGTAGGTAAGTTACATAGGTATGGTCAAGCCTTGGTAGATTTTCAGATCATTTGGGTAATCCTAGCTAGTACTTACTTCACAAAGCTTCTCTCGAGGTAGAAACTTTGGAAATTTCCTGAGAAAGATTTACTAGGAAAGTGGAGCTGAATATTATCATGTGGCAATGATTTGGGTATGGAAGAGTGCCCAAAGAGTTTGAGGGTAATAGGAGGGGTCTAGATAACACATGCATTGCAATGTGCCAATCTGGCCATAAAATATAAATTGAACCTGAGCTCACATAGATGATTTGACTGAGCTGCAATTTGGAGGAGGGTGATAATTTGGGCATATGAAGGAACTGTATAAATTTCATGTCAGTTGGATATATAAAAAAGGTACTTCCTTCACAATGCTTCTAGGTGGACAAAAACTTGGAAATTTGCTGAGGAAGATCTGCTAGGAAAATGGAGCGGAATTTTGTCTTGCGACAATGATTTGGATAGGAAAGAGTGCCCAAGAATTCCGAGGGCAATCAAGAACATATAAATAGAACTTCCTTCATAAAGTGTTGTTGTGAATAGAATAGGAAAATGAATATTGTTGAATTATTTTTGAACTAGGCAAGGAAGGATTTTTATATATTTGACGGAGATATGATCCAAAGAATTTATGAGATTTTTTTGGGAATTTTCAGAATGACAGAAATATAGGTTGCTTCACAAACTAGGGTAAAAATTGACAAATGGACATGACACATAGGCAAAACTGATGAGGTGGCGCCAAGTCATACCAATCCACCACAATTTACAAGGTTATGACCATCTATATTGGTCATGATCAGCTAGAAATAAGGCAGCGGACTGGTGCTTTCTGCTTTATGACCATTTCGTGTAAGGAAATTACGACCTTTCTGACCAAAATGGTCGCAATGGTTTAGGGTTTGGAGCCCCCCGAACAGCTTTTGACCAATTGGTCTAAAATGGTCATAGATTTATGACCAATTCTTCCAGGGTCACTGACAGAAGGTCATAACTTGACATATTTCTTGTAGTGCGCCGACGACCCCTTTCTAGCTCGCCCCGCCCCCACCTCCAGCGCTCCTCCACCCATCACCACCGTAGCTCTTCCACCTCTCACCACCGCAAGCCGCCGCCAACCCCTAGCATCCACCGCCGCCGCCGCTCCAAAGCATCCACCACCACCGCCGCCCCCAACCAATTGCGGTGCACCCCCCGCCTCCGTCTTCATCACCGCCCCTGTCTCCGTCTCCGTCGCGGTCTTCATCGCCGCCCCTGTCTCCCTCTTCGTCGCCGCCGCTCCCAAGCATCCACCACCACCGTTGTCGTCTCCCCCGAGGTGAGACCCGCTCCGCCATCTCTGTTATGTTCCTTAGCATCCCTAGGTGGCGGCATGTAGTGTAGGGTAAGATGGCCTCTCTTGTTTTTTGCGGTCACTACGATGTTGTTCTGTTCTATAATAGAAACATCAATGGGGGGAAATCGATGGCATGGCATCGCATAGCCCGATTCTTCCTTCTGAATGATGGTAACAGGGGGTGGGGATGCGGATTGGTTGGACACCAAATTAGGCATACAGATGCATTTCAGTTTGATCTAGGCAACAGGGGTTTGCCATCTTACATGTGCTGCTAATGAAAATGGTTGTGAGTTTTTCGCATTGCGGTGACACATAAGGCATATAGGAGGGATCACCAGACTGCATGGGGTCCTAGTTGTTGGAATCTAAAATACTTGTTTGTGTGGTTGATAGATAGGGGTGGCTATGCTGTTGACAATATATGAGCAGTTAGATCATGCTTGTTGGGGTTTACTGGCAAGACTGCTGTTACAATAGATGATGTTGGCTCTGCCCTGCCATTTTTCTTCAGTTCTGTTGGTAGTTTCGGTGTTAGGTGTCATTTTCTCATGTTTTGTGTGCTACAAATTCACTTTGTGCACAATACTCCTTCCAAGCACTCTCTGTTTCTTAATTTTACTAAAGCAGTCACATAAGCTTTTAAGTAATTACAGCAACATTGCTAGTTTGTTTGACTGCATATTTTTCTGGGAACTACACATTTACATCCTCTGAAGTACACAACTTCTTATTTGGCTGCTTATTTTTCCTTGCATTATATTTTCACAGGAACTTTGCCTACTTTTGTGTACTATAATGCACTAAAATATAGGGTATTTTCTTTCCAACAACTTTTGAGTGCACAACCATAGCCCTCCATTAAGAATGTAATCTCCAAAAAATAGTGGTAGGTACAACTTCCAAGCTAGAACACTAAACAACCGAAAGATTTCAATATATAGGATTGTTGGTTTTTAACCTTGGTTGCCATTGTTTCTATTTGGAACGGTCTGAAGAATGACTCATGCTGTTTGTGCTATCAGCTACCTAACAATCTATAAGTGAAAGCAACTAGCTGGAGAAGATTTGTGCACACAATACTCGTTCCAAGACAATTTGCTTCCAAGGAGTAGTTTCAGTTTGCTTGCAAGGAGTAGTTTCAGTAAAGTTTTAGCATGGTTTCAGTATAGTTTCAGTAGCCGATTTGCTATTCACTTTGTGTTATTAGTTTGCTTCCATCTTTGTTCCCACTCTGAATAGTATTCGTATATGCTTGGAACTAAACAGAATTATACAATGAACTTCTGCAGGCTGATTTGAGTTGGACCATCCTCTGCAGGCAACTTCTCTTCAGCAAGAGGAAGAAAGGAGAATCAGGGTAGGGTTTCATGGCTAGAAGATATATTACTGTACCCCGAGTGAAGGGAAGGAGTTTGCTGGGTTTTGTCTCCGACCATCGTGTTGTGATGATTTTGCAGGTACCCCGAGAGGCCCTTGAGTTTGTCGAAATGTCGATTAACTTCCGTTCCAGCAAATTCGGGAACTCCATATGTCCTATTTTCAGCAAAGGTCATGCTGAAATTTTCCGTGAATTTTAGCATGACTTTGCTGAAAAGAGGACATATGGGGTACTTGCGACTAATGCATGGGCTGGGGTATCTTAGTACTTAATTAAGTAGGATCAACTGCCTCTTCTGTTATACATATAGAAGTGTGATATCAACTCATAATTATTACTCTATCTGTCACTGATACCCACAAGTATAGGGGATCGCAACAGCTTTCGAGGGTAGAGTATTCAACCCAAATTTATTGATTCGACACAAGGGGAGCCAAAGAACATTCTCAAGTATTAGCAGCTGAGTTGTCAATTCAACCACACCTGGAAACTTAGTATCTGTAGTAAAGTGTTTAGTAGCAAAGTAATATGACAGTGGTGGTAGCGGCAACAAAAGTAAAGACAGCAAAAGTAATATTTTTGGTATTTGGTAGTGATTGTAACAGTAGCAGCGGAAAGGTAAATAAGCATAAACCAGTATATGGAAAACTCGTAGGCACCGGATCAGTGATGGATAATTATGCCAGATGCGGTTCATCATGTAACAGTCATAACATAGGACGACACAGAACTAGCTCCAGTTCATCAATGTAATGTAGGCATGTATTCCGTATATAGTCATACGTGCTTATGGAAAAGAACTTGCATGACATCTTTTGTCCTACCCTCCCGTGGCAGCGGGGTCCTATTGGAAACAAAGGGATATTAAGTCCTCCTTTTAATAGAGAACCGGAGAAAAGCATTAGCACATAGTGAATACATGAACTCCTCAAACTAAGGTCATCACCGGGAGTGGTCCCGATTATTGTCACTTCGGGATTGCCGGATCATAACACATAGTAGGTGACTGTAGACTTGCAAGATAGGATTAAGAACTTACATATATTCATGAAAACATAATAGGTTCAGATCTGAAATCATGGCACTCGGGCCCTAGTGACAAGCATTAAGCATAGCAAAGTCATAGCAACATCAATCTCAGAACATAATGGATACTAGGGATCAAACCCTAACAAAACTAACTCGATTACATGATAAATCTCATCCAACCCATCACCGTCTAGCAAGCCTACGATGGAATTACTCACGCACGGCGGTGAGCATCATGAAATTGGTGATGGAGGATGGTTGATGATGACGACAGCGACGAATCCCCCTCTCCAGAGCCCTGAACGGACTCCAGATCAGCCCTCCCGAGAGGTTTTAGGGCTTGGCGGCGGCTCCGTATCGTAAAACACGATGATTTCTTCTCTCTGATTTTTTTCTCTCCGAAAGCAAATATATAGAGTTGGAGTTGGTGTCGGAGGGTCAACAGGGGGCCCACGAGGTAGGGGGCGCGCCCTAGGTGGGGGCGCGCCCTAGCGGGGGGCGCCCCCACTCTCATGGAAAGGGTGTGGGCCCCCTGGTCTTCATATTTGGTGAGGATTTTTTATTATTTTTTCTAAGACCCCCCGTGGAGTTTCAGGTCATTCCAAGAATATTTGTTTTCTGCACATAAAACAACATTATGGTAATTCCGCTTAAAACAGCGTTAGTCCGGGTTAGTTCCATTCAAATCATACAAGTTAGATTCCAAAAAAGGGCAAAAGTGTTTGGAAAAGTAGATATGACGGAGACGTATCAACTCCCCCAAGCTTAAACCCTTGCTTGTCCTCAAGCAATTCAGTTGACAAACTGAAAGAAAGAAAAACTTTTACAAACTCTGTTTGCTCTTGTTGTTGTAACTATGTCAAGCCAACATTCAAGTTTTCAGCATAGATCATAACTAACCACATTTGCAATAATTCTCAGGTCTCATAATTACTCATATCAATAGCATAATCAACTAGCAAGTCATAATAATAAATCTCGGATGACAACACTTTCTCAAA
This sequence comes from Triticum urartu, assembly GCF_003073215.2. Lineage (NCBI taxonomy): Eukaryota > Viridiplantae > Streptophyta > Magnoliopsida > Poales > Poaceae > Triticum > Triticum urartu. The sequence goes on from NC_053024.1 coordinate 624,908,549, forward strand.
ACAATCATAATATGATATAACAAGATGGTATCTCGCTAGCCCTTTCTGAGACCGCAAAACATAAATGCAGAGCACCTTTAAAGATCAAGGACTTACTGGACATTGTAATTCATGGTAAAAGAGATCCAATCATAGTCATACCCAATATAAATTAAACAGTGATGAATGCAAATGACGGCTGTGCTCTCCAGCTAGTGCTTCTTAATAAGAGGGTGATGATTGAACATAAAAGTAAATGGATAGGCCCTTCACAGAGCGAAGCGGGGATTTGTAGAGGTGCCAGAGCTCGATTTTGAAATAGAGATAAATTGTATTTTGAGCGGTATACATTCATTGTCAACGTAACAACTAAGAGATGGCGATATCTTCCATGTTAAACACATTGTAGGCGGTTCCCAAATAGAATGGTAAAGTTCATACTCCCCCTCCACCAACAAGCATCAATCCATGGCTTGCTCGAAACAACGAGTGCCTCCAACATACATCAGGTCCCAGGGGGAGTTTTGTTTGTAATTAATTTTGATTTAGTTTGCATAAAGCATGGGACTGGGCATCCCGTTGACCAGCCATTTTCTCGTGAGTGAGGAGCGGAGTCCACTCCTCTTGAGAATAACCTGCCTAACACGGAAGATAAGGGCACCCTTTGTTGATACATGAGCTATTCGAGCATACAAAACAGAATGTTTATTTGAAGGTTTAGAGTTTGGCACATGCAAATTTACTTGGAACGGCAGGTAGATACCGCATATAGGAAGGTATAGTGGACTCATCTGGGATAAATTTGGGGTTTAAGAGATTGGATGCACAAGCAGTATTCCCGCTTAGTACAGGTGAAGGCTAGCAAAGTACTGGGAAACGACTAACTAGAGAGCAACAACAACCATGTACATGGATTAAAATTAATAAACATTGGATGCAAGCATGAGTAGGATATAATCCACCATGAACATAAATATCGTGAAGGCTATGTTGATTTTGTTTCAACTACATGCGTGAACATGTGCCAAGTCAAGTCACTTAAATCATTCAAAAGAGGATACCACCCCATCATACCACATCATAATCATCTCAATAGCATGTTGGCATACAAGGTAAACCATTATAACTCATAGCTAATCAAGCATGGCACAAGCAACTATGATCTCTAATTGTCATTGCAAACATGTTCATTCATAATAAGCTGAATCAAGAACGCGGGACTCATCATATTTACAAAAACAAAAGAGGTCGAGCTCATACCAGCTTTTCTCCTCTCAGTCAGTCCATCATATATCATCATAATTGCCTTTCACTTGCGCGACCGAACGGTGTGAATAATAATAAGAGTGCACATGCATTGGACTAAGCTAGAATCTGCGAGCATTCAATAAACAGGAGAAGACAAGGCAATATGGGCTCTTGGTTAAATCAACAATAATGCATATAAGATACACTTCAACAATTTAATTATGGTCTTCGACTACTGACCCCCAAAGAAAAGAAAAGAAATAGAACTATTTACACGGGAAAGCTCCCAACAAGCAAAAGAAGAACGGGAAATATTTTTGGGTTTTCTTTTTAATTATTACTACTATATCAGAAAAATAAAGTACTACTAATTTTTTGGTTTTTCTTAAGGTCTAACAAACACACAAGAAGAAAGCAGGAAAAAGAAAATAAACTAGCATGGATATTACACTGAAAAAGTATGAGCACCGACATCTAGCAATGAGTGTGTGTGAACATAAATGTAATGTCGGTGAGAAATACGTACTCCCCCAAGCTTAGGCTTTAGGCCTAAGTTGGTCTATGGCCACGGCTGGCCTGGCGGATATCCATAATAATAGTTGTTGGGGTCGTACTGTGATGAGGAGGGATAGTTGGGATCATACTGTGATGAAGAAGAAGACTCTGACTGCCACTGGCTGACAGTCATCTCTGGATCCCAAGAATAAATAGATTGTTGCGGAGGCTCATCTTGTGGTTCCTGTTCTGGCTCCTCGACTGGTGCAGGGTTCCGATAGGCGTGAATAGCCGTCAACGGAACAAGGTACGTGCCTACAGTCAAATCAAACAAAGATGGAGCAGGCAAGGTAATAGTCTCAGGATGATTTTTATTAAAGAACAATTGATATCTAAGCTCCCCTGCCCTATTTTTAACAATAAAATCATGTGCCACCATAGTTTTATGATCTAGATAAACATGGGGTAGCACTTTTTCTTCCTTCTCATCATGCCTAATAGGTATGTTAAAATGTGCTGCTAGGCGTGTGGCATAAATGCCTCCAAAGATGGGGCCCTTAGTACGGTTCATATTTAACCGTCTAGCAATAACACCGCCCAAACTAAAAGTGTTATCACTATATAATCCTTGGAGTAGAATAATTAAATCAGGGATACTAAGGTTTCCAGAATTTCCGCGTCCAATTAAACAACGATTAGAAAATAATGCAAAGTAACGCAAAACAGGAAAATGTATGCTAGTGATTTGTGCATCGGAAACCTTCCTAGTTTCTCCTACATTGATATTATCAATAAACCCAGCAACATCATCAAGATGTGGTTCTTCTGTCTTGCCCTCAAAAGGTACTAAACAAATCCAAGAGAAATCATAAAGTGTCATCTCCTTAGGCTCATCATATAAATGAAATTCCACCGTAGGTGGTGAGTTCCTAGGATGAAAATAAAAGTTTTGCACAAAGGTATTTGTGAGTAAGAGATACTGATCGCATTGGTCGTGAAGGAAAGCGGTGAGGCCTGCATTGTGAGCCAATTCATGAAAATCTTCATAGATACCGGCTGCTCTCAAGAAATCTTCAGAAGGCCATTCACACGCCCGAATCTCCGTGGTGCGTGGCAAATTATACTTAGGTGCATTTTCCTTTGAGCTTTGGCTTGATGAGCCCCTCAATAATCTCATCATTTTTCTGAAACAATCTGAAATTTTTAGTAAGTTCAAACAAAAATGAACCAACTTCAATAATATTGATATCAACTACTCCTACAAGTGCCTAGAGCCTATATCAACCATTAGAACTACTTGGAACCATATAAATTTGACATGCAAGCTCAAGAACATGGTCACCTATGCAGCACAAATTTGCAAAGAATAAAGCACTAGAACAAAAACTAATTGGACCAATGGAGAAGTCACATACCAAGGAACAATCTGCCCAAGCAGTTTTGCAAGAGGTGCTTTGAGCAAGGAGATCAAAAATCACAGCAAAAGTGGCTGGAACTCGTGCTTGAGTTGGTTTTTCGGGTTTGTGTGAGAGAGAGGAAGAAGATGGGTGCTGGGATAAGTGGAGGAGGGCCACCATGGGCCCACGAGGCAGGCGGCGCGCCTTATAGGGGGGGTGCCCACCACCCTCGTGACCAGGTGGCAGCTCCTCCCGTGGTAATTTTTGCACAGTAAATTCTCAAATATTCCCGAAAAAATCATATTAAATTGGCATGGCATTCTGAGGACTTCTATTTTCAGGATATTTTTATATTGCACGGATAAGTCAGGAAACAGACAGAAAAATACTATATTTACTTTATTTAATATAAATAACAGAAAATATACAGAGGGTACAGAAGTTTGTTCTTCTAGTTTCATCCATCTCATGCTCATCAAAAAGAATCCACTAACAAGGTTGATCAAGTCTTGTTAACAAACTCATTCCGATAATCATGAAACTGGAGAAATTTCGAATATCACTAAGTTACCTCAACGGGGATATGCACATCCCCAATAATAAGTATATCATATTTCTTCTTGACAGTAGGAAGAGGAAATTCAAAACCTCCAAATATAATCGATGGAATTTTTCCAATAGAGTTGATACTATGAACTTGAGGTTGTTTCCTCGGAAACTGTACCGTATGCTCATTACCGTTAACATGAAAAGTAACATTGCCTTTGTTGCAATCAATAATAGCCCCTGCAGTATTAAGAAAGGTCTTCCAAGAATAATAGACATACTATCATCCTCTGGAATATCAAGTATAACAAAGTCCATTAAAATAGTAACGTTTGCAACCACAACAGGCACATCCTGACAAATACCGACAGGTATAGCAGTTGATTTATCAGCCATTTCCAAAGATATTTTGGTAGGTGTCAAATTATTGAAGTCAAGTCTACGATATAAAGAGAGAGGCATAACACTAACACCGGCTCCAGGATCACATAAAGCAGTTTCAATATAATTTATTTTGATGGAGCAAGGTATAGTAGGTACTCCCGGGTCTCCAAGTTTCTTTGGTATTCCACCCTTAAAAGTGTAATTAGCAAGCATGGTGGAAATCTAAGCTTTCGGTATCTTTCTTTTATTAGTAATGATATCTTTCATATATTTAGCATAAGGATTTGTTTTAAGCACATCAGTTAATCGCATACGCAAAAAGATAGGCCTATTTAAAGTGAATGCGGCAGTCTCTAAAGCATAGCCCCAAAATGACAGTGGTAGATCGGTAAGAGACATCATAGATCGCACCATATCCAATAGAGTGCGATTACGACATTCGGACACACCGTTACGCTGAGGTGTTCCAGGCGGTGTGAGTTGTGAAACTATTCCACATTTCCTTAAGTGCGTGCCAAATTCGGGACTCAAGTATTGTCCCCCACGATCTGATCGCAAGAACTTGATTTTCCTGTCACGTTGATTCTCAACCTCACTCTGAAATTCTTTGAACTTTTCAAAGGTCTCGGACTTGTGTTTCATCAAGTAGACATACCCATATCTACTCAAGTCATCATTGAGGGTGAGAACATAACGATAGCCACCGCGAGCCTCAACACTCATTGGACCGCACACATCAGTATGTATGATTTCCAATAAGTTGGTTGCTCGCACCATTATTCCTGAGAATGGAGTCTTGGTCATTTTACCCATGAGGCATGGTTCGCACGTGTCAAATGATTCGTAATCAAGAGACTCCAAAAGCCCATCTGCATGGAGCTTCTTCATGCGTTTGACACCTATGTGACCAAGGCGGCAGTGCCACAAGTATGTGGGACTATCATTATCAACCTTATATCTTTTGGTATTCACACTATGAATATGTGTAACATTACGCTCGAGTTTCATTACGAATAAACCATTCACCAGCGGGGCATGACCATAAAACATATCTCTCATATAAATAGAACAACCATTATTCTCGGATTTAAATGAGTAGCCATCTCGAATTAAACGAGATCCTGATACAATGTTCATGCTCAAAGCTGGCACTAAAAACAACTATTGAGGTTTAAAACTAATCCCGTAGTTAAATGTAGAGGTAGCGTGCCGACGGCGATCACATCGACCTTGGAACCATTCCCGACGCGCATCGTCACCTCGTCCTTCGCCAGTCTCCGCTTATTCCGCAGCTTCTGCTTTGAGTTACAAATGTGAGCAACCGCACCGGTATCAAATACCCAGGAGCTACTACGAGTACTGGTAAGGTACACATCAATTACATGTATATCACATATACATTTAGTGTTGCCGGCCTTCTTGTCCGCTAAGTATTTGGGACAGTTCCGCTTCCAGTGACCACTTCCCTTGCAATAAAAACACTCAGTCTCGGGCTTGGGTCCATTCTTTGGCTTCTTCCCGGCTGCTTGCTTACCGGGTGCGGCAACCCCCTTGCCGTCCTTCTTAAAGTTCTTCTTACCCTTGCCTTTCTTAAACTTAGTGGTTTTATTCACCATCAACACTTGATGTTCCTTTTTGATCTCCACCTCTGCTGATTTCAGCATTGAATATACTTCAGGAATGGTCTTTTCCATCCCCTGCATATTGAAGTTCATCACAAAGCTCTTGTAGCTCGGTGGAAGCGACTGAAGGATTCTGTCAATGACCGCGTCATCCGGGAGATTAACTCCCAGCTGAGTCAAGCGGTTATGCAACCCAGACATTTTGAGTATGTGCTCACTGACAGAACTATTTTCCTCCATCTTACAACTGAAGAACTTGTCGGAGACTTCATATCTCTCGACCCGGGCATGAGCTTGGAAAACCATTTTCAGCTCTTCGAACATCTCATATGCTCCGTGTTGCTCAAAACGCCTTTGGAGCCCCGGTTCTAAGCTGTAAAGCATGCCGCCCTGAACGAGGGAGTAATCATCAGCACGTGACTGCCAAGTGTTCATAACGTCTTGGTTATCTGGGATGGCTGCGTCACCTAGCGGTGCTTCTAGGACATAATCTTTCTTGGCAGCTATGAGGATGATCCTCAGGTTCCGGACCCATCTGTATAGTTGCTGCCATCATCTTTCAGCTTGGTTTTCTCTAGGAACGCGTTGAAGTTGAGGGCAACATTAGCGTGGGCCATTTGATCTACAAGACATATTGTAAAGATTTTAGACTAAGTTCATGATAATTAAGTTCATCTAATCAAATTATTCAATGAACTCCCACTCAGATAGACATCCCTCTAGTCATCTAAGTGAAACATGATCCGAATCAACTAGGCCGTGTCCGATCATCACGTGAGATGGACTAGTCAACATCGGTGAACATCTTCATGTTGATCGTATCTTCTATACGACTCATGCTCGACCTTTCGGTCTTCCGTGTTCCGAGGCCATGTCTGTACATGCTAGGCTCGTCAAGTCAACCTAAGTGTTTTGCGTGTGTAAATCTGGCTTACACCCGTTGTATTCGAACGTTAGAATCTATCACACCTGATCATCACATGGTGCTTCGAAACAACGAACATTTGCAACGGTGCACAGTTAGGGGGAACACTTTCTTGAAATTATTACGAGGGATCATCTTATTTAAGCTACCGTCGTTCTAAGAAAATAAGATGTAAAACATGATAAACATCACATGCAATCAAACAATGACATGATATGGCCAATATCATTTGCTCCTTTTGATCTCCATCTTCGGGGCGCCATGATCATCATCGTCACCGGCATGACACCATGATCTCCATCATCATGTCTTCATGCAGTTGTCTCGTCATCTATTACTTCTACTACTATGGCTAACGGTTTAGCAATAAAGTAAAGTAATTACATGACCTTTATGTTGACACGCAGGTCATAAATAAATTAAGACAACTCCTATGGCTCCTGCCGGTTGTCATACTCATCGACATGCAAGTCGTGATTCCTATTACAAGAACATGATCAATCTCATACATCACATGTATCATTCATCACATCCTTTTGGCCATATCACATCACACGGCACATGCTGCAAAAACAAGTTAGACGTTCTCTAATTGTTGTTGCAAGTTTTTACGTAGCTGCTATAGGTTTCTTAGCAAGAATGTTTCTTACCTACGCCAAAACCACAATGTGATATGCCAATTTCTATTTACCCTTCATAAGGACCCTTTTCATCGAATCCGATCTGACTAATGTGGGAGAGACAGACACCCGCTAGCCACCTTATGCAACTAGTGCATGTCAGTCAGTGGAACCAGTCTCACGTAAGCGTACGTGTAAGGTCGGTCTGGGCCGCTTCATCCCACGATGCTGCCGAATCAAGATAAGACTAGTAACGGCAAGTAAATTGACAATATTGACGCCCACAACTGCTTTGTGTTCTACTCGTGCATAGAAACTACGCATAGACCTAGCTCACGATGCCATTGTTGGGGAACGCAGCAGAATTTAAAATTTTCTACGCATCACCAAGATCAATCTATGGAGTTATCTAGCAACGAGGGAAAGGGGAGTGCATCTACATACCCTTGTAGATCGCGCGCGGAAGCGTTCAAGAGAACGGGGTTGATGGAGTCGTACTCGTTGTGATCCAAATCACCGATGACCGAGCGCCAAACGGATGGCACCTCCGCGCTCAAAACACGTACGGTTGGGAAGACGTCTCCTCCTTCTTGATCCAGCAAGGGGGAAGGAGAGGTTGATGGAGATCCAGCAGCACGACGACGTGGTGGTGGAAGCAACGGCGATCTCGGCAGGGCTTCGCCAAGCTCAGCGAGAGGGAGAGGTGTCACGGGAGGGAGAGGGAGGCGCCAGGGGATAGGGTGCGGCTGCCCTCCCTCCCCCCACTATATATAGGGCCCCTAGGGGGGGCGCCGGCCCTAGAGATTGAATCTCAAGGGGGGGGCGGCGGCTAAGGGGGGTGGCTTGCCCCCCAAGCCAAGTGGGGCGGCCCCCACCCCTAGTGTTTCCAACCCTAGGCGCAGGGGGAGGCCCAAGGGGGGCGCACCAGCCCACCAGGGGCTGGTTCCCTTCCCCACTTCAGCCCATGGGGCCCTCCGGGATAGGTGGCCCCACCGGGTGGACCCCCGGGACCCTTCCGGTGGTCCCGGTACAATACCAATGACCCCCGAAACTTTCCCGATGGCCGAAACTGGACTTCCTATATATAATTCTTCACCTCTGGACCATTCCGGAACTCCTCGTGACGTCCGGGATCTCATCCGGGACTCCAAACAACTTTCGGGTTACCACATACTAATATCTCTACAACCCTAGCGTCACTGAACCTTAAGTGAGTAGACCCTACGGGTTCGGGAGACACGCAGACATGATCGAGACGACTCTCCGGTCAATAACCAATAGCGGGATCTGGATACCCATGTTGGCTCCCACATGCTCCTCGATGATCTCATCGGATGAACCACGATGTCGAGGATTCAATCAATCCCGTATACAATTCCCTTTGTCAATCGGTACGTTACTCGCCCGAGACTCGATCGTCGGTATCCCAATACCTAGTTCAATCTCGTTACCGGCAAGTCACTTTACTCGTACCGTAATGCATGATCCCGTGATCAACCACTTGGTCACATTGAGCTCATTATGATGATGCATTACCGAGTGGGCCTAGAGATACCTCTCCGTCATACGGAGTGACAAATCCCAGTCTTGATTCATGCTAACCCAACATACACTTTCGGAGATACCCGTAGTGCACCTTTATAGTCACCAAGTTACGTTGTGACGTTTGGCACACCCGAAGCACTCCTACGGTATCCGGGAGTTGCACAATCTCATGGTCTAAGGAAATGATACTTGACATTCGGAAAAGCTCTAGCAAACGAACTACACGATCTTTGAGCTATGCTTAGGATTGGGTCTTGTCCATGACATCTAATGTCCATAGTCAGGAAAACCATGACTATCTTTTGATCAACGAGCTAGTCAACTAGAGGCTCACTAGGGACGTGTTGTGGTCTATGTATTCACACACGTATTACGATTTCCGGATAACACAATTATAGCATGAACAATAGACAATTATCATGAACAAGGAAATATAATAATAACCATTTTATTATTGCCTCTAGGGCATATTTCCAACACGTAGGTGGTGAGTTCCTAGAATGAAAATGAAAGTTTTGCACAAAGGTATTTGTGATTAAGAGATATTGATCGCATTGGTCGTGGAGGAAAGCGGTGAGGCCTGCATTATGAGCCAATTCATGAAAATTTTCGTAAATTCCGGCTGCTCTCAAGAAATCCTCGGAAGGCCATTCACACACCCGAACCTCCGCGGTGCGCGGCAAATTATACTTAGGCTTCGGTGCCTTTTCCTTCGAGCTTTGGCTCGATGAGCCCCTCAATAATCTCCTCATCATTTTCTAAAAAATTCTGAAATTTTTAGTAACTTCAAAATAAAAGTAAACCAAACTCAATATATTTATAGCAACTACTCCTACAAGTGCCTAGGGCCTATATCATGCATCAAAACTACTTTTGACCATATAAATTTGACATGCAAGCTCAAGAACAGGGTCACCTAAGCAGCAAAAAATTGCAATGTATAAAGCACTAGAACAAAAACTAATTGGACCAATGGAGGAGTGTCATACCAAGGAACAATCTCCCCAAGCAGTTTTGTGAGAGGTGCTTTGAGCAAGGAGATCGAAAATGGAAGAAAAGAGGGCTGGAACTCGTGCTTGAGTTGGTTTTTCGTGTTTGTGGGAGAAAGAAGAAGAGGATGGGTGCAGGAATAAGTGGAGGAGGGCCACCGTGGGCCCACGAGGCATCGGGGGCATGCCCTGCACCCTCGTGGCAAGGTGGTTGGCCCCCCTGGTGTGTTCTTTGTTCCATAAATCCTCAAATATTCTAGAAAAAATCATATTTAATTTTCAGGGCATTCGGAGAACTTTTATTTTCGAGGTATTTTTATATTGCACGGATAATCAGATAACAGACAGAAAATTATTTATTTTTACTTTATTTCAACTAAATAACAGAAAGTATAGAGAGGGTACAGAAGGTTGTGCTTCTAGTTTCATCAATCTCATGCTCATCAAAAGGAATCCACTAACAAGGTTGACCAAGTCTTGTTAACAAACTCATTAACATGAAACCGGAGAAATTTCAAATAACACTTGGTTACCTCAACGGGGATATGCACATCCCCAATAATAAGTATATAATATTTCTTCTTGACAGTAGGAAGAGGAAATTCAAAACCTCCAAATATAATCGATGGAATTTTTCCGATAGAATTGATACTATGAACTTGAGGTTGTTTCCTCGGTAAGTGTACCGTATGCTCATTACCATTAACATGAAAAGTGACATTGCCTTTGTTAAGAAAAGGTCTTCCAAGAATATTAGACATACTATCGTCCTCGGGAATATCAAGAATAACAAAGTCCGTTAAAATAGTAACGTTTGCAACTACAATAGGCACATCCTCACAAATACCGACAGGTATAGCAGTTGATTTATTAGCCATTTGCAAAGATATTTCAGTAGGTGTCAACTTATTCAAGTCAAGTCTACGATATAAAGAGAGATGCATAACACTAACACCGGCTCCAAGATCACATAAAGCAGTTTTAACATAGTTTCTTTTAATGGAGCATGGTATAGTAGGTACTCCTGGATCTCCAAGTTTCTTTGGTATCCCACCCTTAAAAGTATAATTAGCAAGCATGGTGGAAATTTCAGCTTCTGGTATCTTTCTTTTATTTGTAACAATATCTTTCATGTACTTAGCATAAGGATTCATTTTGAGCATATCAGTCAATCGCATACGCAAAAAGATAGGTCTAATCATTTCAGCAAAGCGCTCAAAATCCTCATCATCCTTTTTCTTGGATGGTTTCGGAGGAAAAGGCATGGGTTTCTGAACCCAAGGTTCCCTTTCTTTACCATGTTTCCTAGCAACGAAGTCTCTTTTATCATAACGTTGATTCTTTGATTGTGGGTTATCAAGATCAATAGCAGGTTCAATTTCTACATCATTATCATTACTAGGTCGAGCATCATCATGAACATCATCATTAATATTTTTACTAGGTTCATGTTCATTACCAAATTGTGTTTCAGCATCAGACATAGAAATATCATTTGTATTATCAGGTGGTTCAGCAATAGGTTCACTAGAAGTTTGCACAGTTCCATCATTTTTCTTTTTCTTCTTTTTAGAAGAACTAGGAACATCAATATTATTTCTCTAAGAATCTTGCTCGATTCTCTTAGGGTGGCCTTCAGGATACAAGGGTTCCTGAGTCATTCTACCAGTTCTAGTAGCCACTCTAACAACATAGTAATTTTTCTTACTATTCATTTCATCAAGCACTTCTTTTTGAGCCTTAAGTACTTGTTCTACTTGAGTGGTAACCATAGAAGCATGTTTGCTAACAAGTTTAAGTTCACCTTTAATATCAGCCATATAATCACCCAAGTGTCTAATCATATAAGCATTTTCTTTTAATTATCTACCAAAATAAGCATTGAAGTCATCTTGCTTAAACATAAAGTTATCAAACTCATCCAAGCACTGACTAGCAATTTTAGAAGGAGGGACTTTAGCTTTATCATATCTATAGAGAGAATTTACCTTTACTACCTGTGTCGGGATATCGGGATCAGGAGGTTCTTCAGTAAATAAATAATTGAGATCATATGTTTCTTCAACAGGTGGTATATTAAGACCATGTATTTCTTCAATAGGAGGTAAATTCTTAATGTCTTCAGCTTTAATACCTTTTTCTTTCATAGATTTCTTTGCCTCTTGCATATCTTTGGGACTGAAAAATAGGACACCTCTCTTCTTCGGAGTTGGTTTAGGAATAGGCTCAGTAACTGGAGCAGGAGCTGGCTCAGGAGGTGCCCAATTACTTTCATTTGTCAACATATTATTCAATAGAATTTCAGCTTCATCTGGTGTTTTTTCCCTAAAAAGAGAACCAGCACAACTATCCAGGTAATCTCTGGAAGCATCGGTTAGTCCATTATAAAAGATATCAAGTATTTCAGGTTTCTTAAGAGGATGATCAGGCAAAGCATTAAGTAACTTGAGAAGCCTCCCCCAAGCTTGTGGGAGACTCTCTTCTTTAATTTGCACAAAGTTGTATATTTCCCTCAAAGCAGCTTGTTTCTTATGAGCAGGGAAATATTTAGCAGAGAATTAATAAATCATATCTTCAGGACTACGTACACAACCAGGATCAAGAGAATTAAACCATATCTTAGCATCACCCTTTAATGAGAACGGAAATATTTTGAGTAAATAGAGGTAACGTGATCTCTCATTATTAGTGAACAGGGAAGCTATATCATTTAACTTAGTAAGATGTGCCACAACAGTTTCAGATTCATAGCCATAAAACGGATCAGATTCAACCAAAGTAATTATATCAGGATCAACAGAGAATTCATAATCCTTATCAGGAACACATATAGGTGAAGTAGCAAAAGCAGGGTCGGGTTTCATTTTATCTCTAAGTGATTCTTTGTTCAATTTTATTAATAACCTCTTAAGCTCATATCTATCTCTGCAAGCTAAATAGCTAAAGAAGCATCCCTATCAAAAAGATAACCTTTAGGAATAACAGGCATGTTTTCATCATCACTATCATCATCGTATTCAGATTCAATAATTTCTCTTTCTCTAGCCCTAGCAATTTGTTCATCAAGAAATTCACTAAGGGGCACAGTAGTATCAGGCATAGAAGCAGTTTCATCATAAGTATCATGCATAGCAGAAGTGGCATCATCAATAACATGCGACATATCAGAACGAATAGTGGAAGCAGGTGTAGGTGTCGCAAACTTTCTCATAACAGAAGGTGAATCAAGTGTAGAGCTAGATGGCAATTCCTTACCTCCCCTCGTAGTTGAGGGATAAATCTTTGTTTTTGGATCTCTCAAGTTCTTCATAGTGTCCAGCAGATATAAATCCCAAGTGACCCAAAGAATAGAGCTATGCTCCCCGGCAACAGCGCCAGAAATTTGTCTTGATACCCACAAGTATATGGGATCGCAGCAGCTTTCGAGGGCAGAGTATTCAACCCAAATTTATTGATTCGACACAAGGGGGGCCAAAGAATATTCTCAAGTATTAGCAGCTGAGTTAACAATTAAACCACACCTGGAAACTTAGTATCTGCAGCCAAGTGCTTAGTAGCAAAGTAATATGATAGTGGTGGTAGCGGCAACAAAAGTAAAGACAGCAAAAGTAATATTTTTGGTATTTTGTAGTGATTGTAACAGTAGCAGCGGAAAGATAAATAAGCGTAAACCAGTATATGGAAAACTCGTACGCACCAGATCAGTGATGGATAATTATGCCGGATGCGGATCATCATGTAAAAGTCATAACATAGGGCGACACATAACTAGCTCCAGTTCATCAATGTAATGTAGGCATGTATTCCGTATATAGTCATACGTGCTTATGGAAAAGAACTTGCATGACATCTTTTGTCCTACCCGCCCATGGCAGCGGGGTCCTATTGGAAACTAAGGGATATTAAGGCCTCCTTTTAATAGAGAACCGGAACAAAGCATTAGCACATACTGAATACATGAACTCCTCAAACTAAGGTCATCACCGGTAGTGGTCCCGATTATTGTCACTCCGGGGTTGCTGGATCATAACACATAGTAGGTGACTATAGACTTGCAAGATAGGATCAAGAACTCACATATATTCATGAAAACATAATAGGTTCAGATCTGAAATCATGGCACTCGGGCCCTAGTGACAAGCATTAAGCATAGCAAAGCCATAGCAACATCAATCTCAGAACATAATGGATACTAGGGATCAAACCCTAACAAAACTAACTCAATTACATGATAAATCTCATCCAACCCATCACCGTCCAGCAAGCCTACGATGGAATTACTCACGCATGGCGGTGAGCATCATGAAATTGGTGATCGAGGATGGTTGATGATGATGACGATGAATCCCCCTCTCCAGAGCCCCGAACGGACTCCACATCAGCCCTCCCGAGAGGTTTTAGGTCTTGGCGGCGGCTCCGTATCGTAAAACTCGATGATTTCTTCTCTCTGATTTTTTTCTCTCCGAAAGCAAATATATAGAGTTGGAGTTGGCGTCGGAGGGTCAATAGGGGGCCCACGAGGTAGGGGGCGCGCCCTAGGGGGGGCGCCCCCCACCTTCGTGGAAAGGGTGTCGGCCCCTGGTCTTCATATTTGGCTAGGAATTTTTATTATTTTTTGTAAGACCTCTCGTGGAGTTTTAGGTCATTTCGAGAATATTTGTTTTCTGCACATAAAACAACATCATGGTAATTCTGCTGAAAACAGCGTCAGTCCGGGTTAGTTCCATTCAAATCATACAAGTTCGAGTCCAAAACAAGGGCAAAAGTGTTTGGAGAAGTAGATACGACGGAGACGTATCAGTCACCGTATATGCGTTTCCAACCTTGTGAACTTGTTATATTTTGTAGTCTGTGTTAACTCAAGTATGTGTGATATATATACATATGTGTGTGCCTGTGATATAATACTCTGTTTGGGATAGTTTAACCTGCAAGTTGCCTTCTCTGTTTCTCTGGCTGTGACGAGGTAGCATGATCGGAAGCACCAGCGCTCTTTTCCTAGGCACTTGAGTAGGCGGTGCTGCCGATGCGATCTGCCATTTAGAGTACCCATATATATCAGTCAACCTAGGGTGCCTCGGCATCGATAAACCCTAAATGATGAAAACTTAACTTAGCATTTAGGGTGCCTCAGCGTCAACAAACCCTAAATGATAAAACCTTGGCTTTTAGGGTGCCTCAGCATCGACAAACCCTAAATAATAAAAGCTTAGCTTTTAGGATGCCTCGGTGTCGACAAACCATAAATGATGAGACCATGATAATTCCTCACAAACCCTAAATGATGAGATCTTTTTCCTTGACAATAACCAACTTTTTGACCAAACTTTTTTCCTATTTAGAGAGAAACATGGCCAACAACGATGAGGTCGGTAGTTTGGGCAAGGCATTCTGGGAGCTGTCCCATGAGATGGAGGAAGAACCTGACCGCTATGAGGACGCCGCCCCCGACACTGATACTGACTACACAACCCCTAGTGGCGTCGGGGATGACACCACTGATGGTGCCGCTGAGGATGCCACCACTAATATTGGCCGCGCACACACAGATGGCAGCCAACCGAAGAGGCAAGGAAGGACCAGCACCCGAACGTGCTCGGCACCGTCAAGGAGGAATTTGCAGAAGTGTCCTCCGAGGGGCATCCAACGGCGCCCCCAGAAATAGTCAAGGGGTATGCGGGACAGCTCGGGTGCATTCTCCGGAGCACCGTCTCGATCAACACCGAGAACCTAAGGCATCGTGACCAAGGGAATTTGCGCAACCTCCTCTTCACGAAGGTACACGAACAATATAAGATCCCCGGTGACTTCGCAAACACACGCCTCTCAGGGAATAAAGTGAACAGTGCCGCCCTCACAAAGATGAGCACGGACCTGGCTACTTGGAGAGCCTCGGTGAAGAGCATGATTGAAAAAGGTGATAGTTATGAGAAGATCAAGGAGAAAAATCCTTCGATCAGCGAAGATGACTACGGGGAGTTCAAGATCAAGTGCGAGAGCAACGCATCTGCGGAATCAAGTCAGTGGGGGAAAGAGATTCGGGACTTGAACTTAAGGGCCCACAAACTCGGTCCCGGCGGTTACAGAGTGGCGAAACCTATATGGGACAAGGAGGACATGGAGCATGCCGAGTAAGGCCTACCGCCCCTCTTCGAGAAATACCGTGACAAGAAGACTAGGATCTATGTCAGGGCCCGGTACAAAATTGACCCGGTAAACAAGGAGCTTACCACGGATCCGAAGACCAAGGCGCTTGAGCGTGTTCTCGTAAGGAATACACCCCCGCATAATTAGCTCCATATGGTTGCATTCTAATTAATGAAGCAAAATTTCTAAATGGTTCACGTTCCTTCCGCAGGACACTGAAAGCAGTAGCGCGGGGTCCCCTTTTGAAACCCCTTTAAATAGGGCGTTGAACGTAATGAAAAACAAGGATAAGCTCAGTAAGCCTACGTCAGCTGGTCGTGTGGCCGTCAAAGGCTTGTCCACGAAATGGTCGGAGTACTATACCGCTGGGTGAAAGGAGAGAAAGACCAGCTCGGAAAGCCAGGAGCGCGAGGTTCAACAACTCAAGGCATAAGTGGCGCGGATTCCAGAGATCGTCGAAGAGCAAGTGCGAGACAAACTGGGAGCGACGATCACCGCCATTATGCCTACCTTGGTTTCTAGGCTGCAGGCATGGATTGCGGGAGGCCAACAGGGGCCGCGCCCGATTCCTAGCTTCACGGGCAGCAACTCGCGCAACGCACCGACGGCGCCATTGGTGTCTCCAGCGGAGGCGGCATTGGTGTCTCCCGCGGCGGCGCCGACATTGCAGCTTAATACACCCGGGTGTGGGACGAATACGCCGGCGGCACCTCGGCAGCAAGTGTCCCCTCTGTCACTTGCACACCCGCCGTTGCTGGTGCCTCGACATTAGCCAAGCTCTACGCCATCATGGTAACTAATTAAGCCTCTCGGTCGATGACTTCATCTCCTTTCCTTTGACTGGGCATCCCTGACGCCCTAAATGTTTTCGTAGGGTGCCGCTGACATTCCGTGCACTCTCCTGCACTTCATGAACGACGAGGTGGTCGATGTCGCCAAGTGCAGAATCGTTCAACCGGGCAGCCGCGTGTTCCACGGTAATCAGATGCCATCCACCGTTTATAGGGTTCAACTGGTTCAGGTGCTGTCGGGCTTCGACGACATGTTACCTCCGTATCGACCCCATGGGGCCGACAAAGATGATGTGATGACCCTCAGCGCCTACATAAGCTGGCCCATGCTTTGGCCAAAGAGCCAGATTAGTTTGGTGGCGGGGGACAGCACCCGACAGACAACACCGCCAGTCGTGCCGGCGCCAAGCCATGGCAAGACCCCCGCAATGCTACCGGACATGCCGGACATGGATATGGCACAGGATCCGGACATGCATATGGCACAGGATCCAGACGATGCTGACGACGACAACGACGGTTCATTCACCAATGTCGATAAGTACTTCAACGAACATGGGTACGGTGACGAATTCTTGGGGCCTCCTTCTCAAGAACCCAACCCTGCAAAAGACGATCTAGCTGGTACCTCGGAGAAACCCAGTTGCAATAGGCGTCGTCTGGCGTTCAGTTCTTAGGAGACGCCTCTAGCTGCCGCCTTCACCAAGCCTCAGATAGCCGAGGTGCGAAATATTATCAGCCCCAACACACGCAAGAAGGCTGTCTATGAGCAGAACTCGATCCCATTACAGCAGAAGAAGAAGGGACGGAAAAGAAAGAGTAACAAGGGTACGAGCCAGCCGGCACCGAGTACGATCCGTACTCAGGACGGGCCACCTTCACCTAAGGATTTATCGAGGAGCGTGCATGTGGCGGGTAGGCTGATGCTACCGACTAATCTGCTCAATGCTGCAACTGGTGCTATGCGGAGTCTACATGACAGTGTTCTTTCTTTGGAGAAGCGGCGTCTCCGAGAGAATTATGTGGCATACCCGGTTTTCTTGGCCAAGGTGCCAGAGGGCAAGGGCTTTGTGGATAGCGCCATCGGGGGTCTGATCATCCTACGGTTTGATGACATCTTCGCTATGTTTAACCTACGTCCGCTGCACTACACCTTCGTTTGGCTATTTTCGCTAAGTATGGAGATGTAGATCATTAGAGACAAGACCCCGGACATCGTGATAGTCGATCCATTCTACATGCGTGCCAAGATCTTGGGCAGCGCTGGGGACCGGCAAGTCGCGAGTTCATACCTCGAAGGCATCATTCTGGAAAACCCAGATAAGGATAACTTCCTCATGCCTTACTTCCCCGAGTAAGTCATCCCCTCACCGCCCCTTAACATATGATTTCTTAGATTTCGATCATTCTTTTTTTCCTAACATTCCGTGTTTTGTGCAGTGACACACATTGCACACTCATCCTCTTAAGCCTGAAATATTCCATGGCCACGTATTTCGACTCGGACCGTCAGTCGAAGAAAGACTACACAAATATCAATAAAGTTCTTGATGATGTTCTCCCTGGCTACACTAGATCTGGAGGCACCTTCAGAAGGCCAATTCATAGGTACAGCAAGCACGTGTTCGCCCACAAAATGAAGTTCCCCTATGTCAAGCAGCCTCCTGGCGGTCAGAAGGATGCCTACTACGCCCTCCATCACATGCGGGCGATCGTACGGGACCATAATCATATTCTGCTACCAAATAATCTCAAAGATTGGGCCGCAAGCTTGTCGGCAATCCAGGACGCGGACATCAGA
>NC_053024.1:624928467-624948612 GCF_003073215.2 Triticum urartu
GCAACTGCCGTTTACCGGAGGAACACTTTTGTCCTACCAAACGTCACAACGTAACTGGGTGATTATAAAGGTGCTCTACAGGTGTCTCCAAAGGTACATGTTGGGTTGGCGTATTTCGAGATTAGGATTTGTCACTCCGATTGTCGGAGAGGTATCTCTGGGCCCTCTCGGTAATGCACATCACATAAGCCTTGCAAGCATTGCAACTAATGAGTTAGTTGTGAGATGATGTATTACGGAACGAGTAAAGAGACTTGCCGGTAACGAGATTGAACTAGGTATTGAATACCGACGATCGAATCTCGGGCAAGTAACATACCGATGACAAAGGGAACAACGTATGTTGTTATGCGGTCTGACCGAAAAAGATCTTCGTAGAATATGTAGGAGCCAATATGAGCATCCAGGTTCCCTATTGGTTATTGACCGGAGACGTGTCTCGGTCATGTCTACATTGTTCTCGAACCCGTAGGGTCCGCACGCTTAAGTTTCGATGACAGTTATATTATGAGTTTATGCATTTTGATGTACCGAAGTTGTTCGGAGTCCCGGATGTGATCACGGACATGACGAGGAGTCTCGAAATGGTCGATCATAAAGATTGATATATTGGAAGCCTATATTTGGATATCGGAAGTGTTCCGGGTGAAATCGGGATTTTACCGGAGTACCGGGAGGTTACCGGAACCCCCCGGGAGGTATATGGGCCTTAGTGGGCTTTAGTGGAAGAGAGGAGAGGTGGCCAGGGCTGGGCCGCGCGCCCCTCCCCCCTAGTCCGAATAGGACAAGGAGAGGGGGCCCCCCTTCCTTCTCTCTCTCCTCTTTCCCCCCTCCCGAATCCTATTCCAACTAGGAAAGGGGGGAATCCTACTCCCGGTGGGAGTAGGACTCCTCCTGGCGCGCCCTCCTCCTGGCCGGCCGCACCCCCCCCTTTGATCCTTTATATACGGAGGCAGGGCACCCTAGAGACACAAGTTGATCCACGTGATCATATTCTTAGCCGTGTGCGGTGCCCCCTTCCACCATAGTCCTCGATAATATTGTAGCGGTGCTTAGGCGAAGCCCTGCGACGGTAGTACATCAAGATCGTCACCACGCCGTCGTGCTGACGGAACTCTTCCCCCGACACTTTGCTGGATCGGAGTCGGGGATCGTCATCGAGCTGAACGTGTGCTAGAACTCGGAGGTGCCGTAGTTTCGGTGCTTGATCGGTCGGGCCGTGAAGACGTACGACTACATCAACCGCTTGTCTAACGCTTCCCTGTCGGTCTACAAGGGTACGTAGATCACACTCTCCCTCTCGTTGCTATGCATCACCATGATCTTGCGTGTGCGTAGGAAATTTGAAATTACTACGTTCCCCAACAGTGGCATCCGAGCCTAGGTTTTATGTGTTGATGTTATATGCACGAGTAGAACACAAGTGAGTTGTGGGCGATATAAAGTCATACTGCTTACCAGCATGTCATACTTTGGTTCGGCGGTATTGTTGGATGAAGCGGCCCGGACCGACATTACGCGTACGCTTACGCGAGACCGGTTCTCCCGACGTGCTTTGCACAAGGTGGCTGGACAGTTTCTCCAACTTTAGTTGAACCGAGTGTGGCTACGCCCGGTCCTTGCGAAGGTTAAAACAGCACCAACTTGACAAACTATCGTTGTGGTTTTGATGCGTAGGTAAGATTGGTTCTTGCTTAAGCCCGTAGCAGCCACGTAAAACTTGCAACAACAAAGTAGAGGACGTCTAACTTGTTTTTGCAGGGCATGTTGTGATGTGATATGGTCAAGACATGATGCTAAATTTTATTGTATGAGATGATCATGTTTTGTAACCGAGTTATCGGCAACTGGCAGGAGCCATATGGTTGTCGCTTTATTGTATGCAATGCAATCGCGTTGTAATGCTTTACTTTATCACTAAGCGGTAGCGATAGTCGTGGAAGCATAAGATTGGCGAGACGACAACGATGCTACGATGGAGATCAAGGTGTCGCGCCGGTGATGGTGATCATGACGGTGCTTCGGAGATGGAGATCACAAGCACAAGATGATGATGGCCATATCATATCACTTATATTGATTGCATGTGATGTTTATCTTTTATGCATCTTATCTTGCTTTGATTGACGGTAGCATTATAAGATGATCTCTCACTAATTATCAAGAGTGTTCTCCCTGAGTATGCACCGTTGCGAAAGTTCTTCGTCCTGAGACACCACGTGATGATCGGGTGTGATAGGCTCTACGTTCAAATACAACGGGTGCAAAACAGTTGCACACGCGGAATACTCAGGTTAAACTTGACGAGCCTAGCATATACAGATATGGCCTCGGAACACGAGACCGAAAGGTCGAGCGTGAATCATATAGTAGATATGATCAACATAGTGATGTTCACCAATGAAACTACTCCATCTCACGTGATGATCGGACATGGTTTAGTTGATTTGGATCACGTAATCACTTAGAGGATTAGAGGGATGTCTATCTAAGTGGGAGTTCTTTAAGTAATATGATTAATTGAACCTAAATTTATCATGAACTTAGTACCTGATAGTATCTTGCTTATGTATGTTTGATTGTAGATAGATGGCCCGTGTGTTGTTCCGTTGAATTTTAATGCGTTCCTTGAGAAAGCAAAGTTGAAAGATGATGGTAGCAATTACACGGACTGGGTCCGTAACTTGAGGATTATCCTCATTGCTGCACAGAAGAATTACGTCCTGGAAGCACCGCTGGGTGCCAGGCCTGCTGCTGGAGCAACACCTGTTATGAACGTCTGGCAGAGCAAAGCTGATGACTACTCGATAGTTCAGTGTGCCATGCTTTACGGCTTAGAATCGGGACTTCAACGACGTTTTGAACGTCATGGAGCATATGAGATGTTCCAGGAGTTGAAGTTAATATTTCAAGCAAATGCCCGGATTGAGAGATATGAAGTCTCCAATAAATTCTATAGCTGCAAGATGGAGGAGAACAGTTCTGTCAGTGAGCATATACTCAAAATGTCTGGGTATAATAATCACTTGATTCAATTGGGAGTTAATCTTCCAGATGATTGCGTCATTGACAGAATTCTCCAATCACTGCCACCAAGCTACAAGAGCTTCGTGATGAACTATAATATGCAAGGGATGAATAAGACTATTCCCGAGCTCTTCGCAATGCTGAAAGCTGCGGAGGTAGAAATCAAGAAGGAGCATCAAGTGTTGATGGTCAACAAGACCACTAGTTTCAAGAAAAAGGGCAAAGGGAAGAAGAAGGGGAACTTCAAAAAGAACAGCAAGCAAGTTGCTACTCAAGAGAAGAAACCCAAACCTGGACCTAAGCCTGAAACTGAGTGCTTCTACTGCAAGCAGACTGGTCACTGGAAGCGGAACTGCCCCAAGTATTTGGCGATAAGAAGGATGGCAAGGTGAACAAAGGTATATGTGATATACATGTTATTGATGTGTACCTTACTAATGCTCGCAGTAGCACCTGGGTATTTGATACTGGTTCTGTTGCTAATATTTGCAACTCGAAACAGGGACTAGATTAAGCGAAGTGGCTAAGGACGAGGTGACGATGCGCGTGGGAAACGGTTCCAAAGTCGATGTGATCGCGTCGGCACGCTACCTCTACATCTACCTTCGGGATTAGATATTAGACATAAATAATTGTTATTTGGTGCCAGCGTTGAAGCATGAACATTATATCTGGATCTTGTTTGATGCGAGACGGTTATTCATTTAAATCAGAGAATAATGGTTGTTCTATTTATATGAGTAATATCTTTTATGGTCATGCACCCTTAAAGAGTGGTCTATTCTTATTAAATCTCGATAGTAGTGACACACATATTCATAATGTTGAAGCCAAAAGATGCAGAGTTGATAATGATAGTGCAACTTATTTGTGGCACTGCCGTTTGGGTCATATCGGTGTAAAGCGCATGAAGAAACTCCATACTGATGGACTTTTGGAACCACTTGATTATGAATCACTTGGTACTTGCGAACCGTGCCTTATGGGTAAGATGACAAAAACACCGTTCTCCGGTACTATGGAGAGAGCAACAGATTTGTTGGAAATCATACATACAGATGTATGTGGTCCGATGAATGTTGAGGCTCGTGGCGGATATCAATTTTCTCACCTTCACAGATGATTTAAGCAGATATGGGTATATCTACTTAATGAAACACAAGTCTGAAACGTTTGAAAAGTTCAAAGAATTTCAGAGTGAAGTTGAAAATCATCGTAACAAGAAAATAAAATTCCTACGATCTGATCTTGGAGGAGAATATTTGAGTTACGAGTTTGGTGTACATTTGAAACAATGTGGAATAGTTTCGCAACTCACGCCCACCCGAACACCACAGCGTATGGTGTGTCCCGACGTCGTAATCGTACTTCACTAGATTATGGCATCTATGATGTCTCTTACCTGATTTACCGCTATCATTTGGGGATAACGCTCTAGAGACGGCCGCATTCACGTTAAATAGGGCACCATCAAAATCCGTGAGACGACGCCTTATGAACTTGGTTTGGCAGAAACCAAAGTGTCGTTTCTGAAAGTTTGGGTGCGATGCTTATGTGAAAAAGCTTCAACCTGATAAGCTCGAACCCAAATCGGAGAAATGTGTCCTCATAAGGATATCCAAAGAAACTATTGGATACACCTTCTATCACAGATCCGAAGGCAAGACTTTTGTTGCCAAATTCGGAAACTTTCTGGAGAAGGAGTTTCTCTCGAAAGAAGTGAGTGGGAGGAAAGTAGAACTTGACGAGGTAACTGTACCTACTCCCTTATTGGAAAGTAGTACATCACAGAAACCTGTTTCTGCGACACCTACACCAATTAGTGAGGAAGCTAATGATAATGATCATGAAACTTCAGAACAAGATACTACTGAACCTCGTAGATCAACCAGAGTGAGATCCGCGCCAGAGTGGTACGGTAATCCTGTTCTGGAAGCCATGCTACTAGATCATGATGAACCTACGAACTATGAAGAAGCGATGGTGAGCCCAGATTCCGCAAAATGGCTTGAAGCCGTGAAATCTGAGATGGGATCCATGTATGAGAACAAAGTATGGACTTTGGTTGACTTGCCCAATGATCGGCAAGCAATTGAGAATAAATGGATCTTCAAGAAAAAGACTGACGCTGACGGTAATATTACTGTCTACAAAGCTCGACTTGTTGCAAAAGGTTTTCGGCAAGTTCAAGGGATTGACTATGATGAGACCTTCTCACCCGTAGCGATGCTTAAGTCTGTCCGAATCATGTTAGCAATTGCCGCATTTTATGATTATGAAATTTGGCAGATGGATGTCAAAACTGCATTCCTGAATGGATTTCTGGAAGAAGAGTTGTATATGATGCAACCAGAAGGTTTTGTCGATCCAAAGGGAGCTAACAAAGTGTGCAAGCTCCAGCGATCCATTTATGGACTGGTGCAAGCCTCTCGGAGTTGGAATAAACGCTTTGATAGTGTGATCAAAGCATTTGGTTTTATACAGACTTTTGGAGAAGCCTGTATTTACAAGAAAGTGAGTGGGAGCTCTGTAGCATTTCTGATATTATATGTGGATGACATATTATAATTTGGAAATGATATAGAATTTCTGGATAGCATAAAGGGATACTTGAATAAGAGTTTTTCAATGAAAGACCTCGGTGAAGCCGCTTACATATAGGCATAAGATCTATAGAGATAGATCAAGACGCTTAATTGGACTTTCACAAAGCACATACCTTGACAAAGTTTTGAAGAAGTTCAAAATGGATCAAGCAAAGAAAGGGTTCTTGCCTGTGTTACAAGGTGTGAAGTTGAGTAAGACTCAATGCCCGACCACTGCAGAAGATAGAGAGAAAATGAAAGATGTTCCCTATGCTTCAGCCATAGGCTCTATCATGTATGCAATGCTGTGTACCAGACCTGATGTGTGCCTTGCTATAAGTCTAGCAGGGAGGTACCAAAGTAATCCAGGAGTGGATCACTGGACAGCGGTCAAGAACATCCTGAAATACCTGAAAAGGACTAAGGATATGTTTCTCATATGGAGGTGACAAAGAGCTCATCGTAAAAGGTTACGTTGATGCGAGATTGACACTGATCCGGACGATTCTAAATCGCAAACCGGATACGTGTTTACATTAAACGGTGGAGCTGTCAGTTGGTGCAGTTCTAAACAAAGCGTCGTAGCGGGATCTACATGTGAAGCGGAGTACATAGCTGCTTCGGAAGCAGCAAATGAAGGAGTCTGGATGAAGGAGTTCATATCCGATCTAGGTGTCATACCTAGTGCATCGGGTCCAATGAAAATCTTTTGTGACAATACTGGTGAAATTGCCTTGGCAAAGGAATCCAGATTTCACAAGAGAACCAAGCACATCAAGAGACGCTTCAATTCCATCCGGGATCTAGTCCAGGTGGGAGACATAGAGATTTGCAAGATACATACGGATCTGAATGTTGCAGACCTTGACTAAGCCTCTTCCACGAGCAAAACATGATCAGCACCAAGGCTCCATGGGTGTTAGAAATCATTACTGTGTAATCTAGATTATTGACTCTAGTGCAAGTGGGAGACTGAAGGAAATATGCCCTAGAGGCAATAATAAAGTTATTATTTATTTCCTTATTTCATGATAAATGTTTATTATTCATGCTAGAATTGTATTAACCGGAAACATAATACATGTGTGAATACATAGACAAACAGAGTGTCACTAGTATGCCTCTACTTGACTAGCTCGTTAATCAAAGATGGTTATGTTTCCTAACCATAGACAAAGAGTTGTTATTTGATTAACGGGATCACATCATTAGTGAATGATCTGATTGACATGACCCATTCCATTAGCTTAGCACCCGATCGTTTAGTATGTTGCTATTGCTTTTTTTCATGACTTATACATGTTCCTATGACTATGAGATTATGCAACTCCCGTTTACCGGAGGAACACTTTGTGTGCTACCAAACGTCACAATAACTGGGTGATTATAAAGTGCTCTACAGGTGTCTCCAAAGGTACATGTTGGGTTGGCGTATTTCGAGATTAGGATTTGTCACTCCGATTGTCGGAGAGGTATCTCTGGGCCCTCTCGGTAATGCACATACACATAAGCCTTGCAAGCATTGACAACTAATGAGTTAGTTGTGAGATGATGTATTACGGAACGAGTAAAGAGACTTGCCGGTAACGAGATTGAACTAGGTATTGAGATACCGACGATCGAATCTCGGGCAAGTAACATACCGATGACAAAGGGAACAACGTATGTTGTTATGCGGTCCTGACCGATAAAGATCTTCGTAGAATATGTAGGAGCCAATATGAGCATCCAGGTTCCGCTATTGGTTATTGACCGGAGACGTGTCTCGGTCATGTCTACATTGTTCTCGAACCCGTAGGGTCCGCACGCTTAAGGTTTCGATGACAGTTATTTTATGAGTTTATGATTTTGATGTACCGAAGGTTTGTTCGGAGTCCCGAATGTGATCACAGACATGACGAGGAGTCTCGAAATGGTCGAGACATAAAGATTGATATATTGGAAGCCTATATTTGGATATCGGAAGTGTTCCGGGTGAAATCGGGATTTTACCGGAGTACCGGGAGGTTACCGGAACCCCCCGGGAGGTATATGGGCCTTAGTGGGCTTTAGTGGAAGAGAGGAGAGGTGGCCAGGGCTGGGCCGCGCGCCCCTCCCCCCCTAGTCCGAATAGGACAAGGAGAGGGGGCCGCCCCCCTTCCTTCTCTCTCTCCTCTTTCCCCCCTCCCGAATCCTATTCCAACTAGGAAAGGGGGGAATCCTACTCCCGGAGGGAGTAGGACTCCTCCTGGCGCGCCCTCTCCTGGCCGGCCGCACCCCCCCTTTGATCCTTTATATACGGAGGCAGGGGGCACCCCTAGACACACAAGTTGATCCACGTGATCATATTCTTAGCCGTGTGCGGTGCCCCCTTCCACCATAGTCCTCGATAATATTGTAGCGGTGCTTAGGCGAAGCCCTGCGACGGTAGTACATCAAGATCGTCACCACGCCGTCGTGCTGACGGAACTCTTCCCTGACACTTTGCTGGATCGGAGTCCGGGGATCGTCATCGAGCTGAACGTGTGCTAGAACTCGGAGGTGCCGTAGTTTCGGTGCTTGATCGGTCGGGCCGTGAAGACGTACGACTACATCAACCGCGTTGTGCTAACGCTTCCGCTGTCGGTCTACAAGGGTACGTAGATCACACTCTCCCCTCGTTGCTATGCATCACCATGATCTTGCGTGTGCGTAGGAAATTTTTTGAAATTACCTACGTTCCCCAACAGTCCTGGATTAGGGGGTGTTCCGGATAGCCGGACTATACCTTCAGCCGACTCCTGGACTATCAAGATACAAGATTGAAGACTTCGTCCGTGTCCGGATGGGACTTTCCTTGGCGTGGAAGGCAAGCTTGGCGATACGGATATGTAGATCTCCTACCATTGTAACCGACTCGTGTAACCCTAGCCCTCTCCGGTGTCTATATAAACCGGAGGGTTTTAGTCCGTAGGACAACAACAATCATACCATAGGCTAGCTTCTAGGGTTTAGCCTCTTGATCTCGTGGTAGATCTACTCTTGTACTACCCATATCATCAATATTAATCAAGCAGGACGTAGGGTTTTACCTCCATCAAGAGGGCCGAACCTGGGTAAAACATCGTGTCCCTGCCTCCTGTTACCATCCGGCCTAGACGCACAGTTCGGGACCCCCTACCCGAGATCCGCCGGTTTTGACACCGACATTGGTGCTTTCATTGAGAGTTCCTCTGTGTCGTCACCTTTAGGCCCGATGGCTCCTCCGATCATCAACAACGATGCGGTCCAGGGTGAGACTTTTCTCCCCGGACAGATCTTCGTGTTCGGCGGCTTTGCACTGCGGGCCTAATTCGCTTGGCCATCTGGAGCAGATTGAAAGCTACGCCCCTGGCCATCAGGTCAGATTTGGAAGTTTGAACTACACGGCTGACATCCGCGGAGACTTGATCTTCGACGGATTCGAGCCACAGCCGAGCGCGCCGCACTGTCACGATGGGCATATGATTTAGCTCTGCCACCGAACAGTGCCCTGGAGGCCGCCCCGCATTCCGACCCTTAGCTCGGAGCCAACTGCGCCGATCGAGGACGGGTGGCTAGACACCGCCTCGGGGGCTGCAGTCTCAACGGCGATCGAGCCAAACACCAGCTATCCTCTGCGAAGCCCGTGACTCCAAGGTGCCGGACTCTTTTCCGGACTCCGAACCCTCCGCGCCCCTGCCAATCGAATCCGATTGGGCGCCGATCATGGAATTCACCGCCATATCTTTCAGCACTCGCCCTTCGGCACATTCTGAATTCACTAAGGTCTCTCTCTTTGTCAGGAGAGCCCTGGCCGGATTATGGCCAACAGGATTGGGATGCGGACACGAAGAAATTCGACGCCCACCCACCACCCACTTCGTAGCCACTGTCGATGATTTAACCGACATGCTCGACTTCGACTCCGAAGACATCGACGGCATGGACGACGATGTAGGAGGCAAAACAGGAACCAGCGCCCATAGGGCACTGGACAGCCACCCCATCCTACGATGTATACATGGTGGACACACCCAAAGGAAACGACGAGGACGAACGGGAGGACGCAACGAAGGGTCGTTCCTCCGAAAAGCAGTCAAAGCGGCGGCGTAAGCACCTCCAAGCCCCGCCTCGACAGAGACAGCGGTCATACAGACCCAGCCACAGAGCAGGGTGAGCCGGCGAACATGAACATGGCATCGAGCAACCGTTCGAACAAGGCAACTTGGATAAACAAACCGCACAACCCGTCCCCGGCGAAGATAACAGTCCGGACGACCTCACGCCGGACAAGTTCCTGGAGCAGAAGAACCTCCACAAAAGGCTCGTCGCCACTGCGCGTAGCCTGAAAAAGCAGAAGCGGAAGCTCAAAACTGCGGAAGATGCACTCAGAATCAGATGGAGCAAAGTACTCAACACCGCAGACAAATATAGCGACAGTCGCCACAAAAAGCTACTCCGAAGCGAAGCTACTGCCTGAATTTGATGAGGCCTTAGAGCCCCCGCAATCAAAAATAAGGAAAGCCACCCGGTCGGATAGACGACCCCATGGCCAATAGCGGCAAGCGGCGCCGCACACAAGCCAGCACGCGACCCACTCAAGGATTCGCATCAAAAAGATGGCCCAGCCAGATCTATCTACGGGCCAAGAAAGCAAGCTCTAGTAAGCAATGCAACACAACAAACATCCGAACCACGCACACCCAAATACAGGGGTGCCGCACACCCCCTATGTTTCACCGATGAGGTGCTGGACCATGAATTTCCAGAGGATTCAAAGCCCATAAACATAGAGGCGTACGACGGAACGACAGACCCTGGAGTCTGGATTGAGGACTATATCCTCCATATCCATATGGCCAGAGGAGACGACCTCCATGCCATAAAATACTTACCCCTCAAGCTCAAAGGGCCAGCCGGCATTGGCTTAAAGGCCTTCCCGAAAACACCATTGGAAGTTGGGAAGAGCTCGAGGATGCTTTTCGGGCAAATTTTCAAGGGACCTATGTCCGACCTCCGGATGCAGACGATTTAAGTCATATAACTCAACAGCCCAGAGTCAGCCGAAACTCTGGAACAGATTTCTTACTAAAAAGAACAGATAGTCGACTGTCCGGACGCCAAGCCTTAGCAGCTTTCAAACACAGCGTTCGAACGAATGGCTCGCCAGACACCTCGGCCAAGAAAAGCCAAGAACAATGGCCGCATTAACAAGCCTCATGACCCGCTGGGGAGGAGACAGCTGGTTGGCAAGACGC
Organism: Triticum urartu; assembly: GCF_003073215.2. Taxonomy (NCBI): domain Eukaryota; kingdom Viridiplantae; phylum Streptophyta; class Magnoliopsida; order Poales; family Poaceae; genus Triticum; species Triticum urartu. The sequence goes on from NC_053024.1 coordinate 624,939,317, forward strand.
ACTCACCAGCCGACCAAAGTACACGAGTGTCAGGGAAGAACACAAACCGTGTCGCCAAGGACCAGCGCAGGCAGAAGAAACCGAAGAGCACACGCAGGCAACACGATGCAAAAGCGCTTTGCAGCAGGCACGAAAAAGTGCCTCGAAGAGAACAGCGAGCATCCAGCCTTTAACAAAGCGAGGGAAAAAGGCAAGCCACAGGCACGCCCGGAGCCTTGCAACACAGACCCTACAGAAGAATGGGGTGGGTGCAAGCAATGCGGGGCAAACGCACGATCGGGACCACAAAGGGCTCGAGACGACCAAGAGGGCTGGACAACCCCACTCAAGGCAGGGGGTAGCACCGGGAAACCAAAGCGAATTCCCAGAAGGAAGTGCAAAACCATATTAAAGGGGAACAGAGCGATCACCTAGCACGTTTGTACTCCCTAACGACATGTCTACATACCCATTTGCCTATACCGGATGCCTCTTGGTCGAACGCAGCGCGGCACAGCTACAGCGCCAAAGGCCCGCACTTCCCACCGTCAACCTTCTCCAGGCATGTCCGGAGTGGGAGGCAGTGGATGGTCCTGGCTCACAAGGGGGATACCACGTTACGTGCTAGGGGAAAAAGGAGACAAAAACCTGCAAGACACGAATGGCTCAACACGCAGCAAGAGGACGCCCGGGAAGAGCCGGAGACGCGACGGGGGATTCACCTGTCATCGGGTAAAGAGAAGACGACAAAAGCTACAGCGCAGGCCACCATCCAGGGAGGGTCCTTCCGACCAAAAGGACGGGGGGCCTTTTCCCCACCCAAGGCCCCGATGATTAGAGGGGTTCAACTATTTCTCCCCCACTTCCATCCGGGCGGGGAACGTTGCTGGCGAAATAATCTGTCCACTTAACAACCAGCCTTCCGCATGCGGGCGCGCTCTCAGTGGAATGAGGGATACTCTAACTACTGGCCCAACACTGGAAAATTTTCACGGATACTGAGCCATTTACTGAAAAACTTTATGCCGCTTGAATAAGGACATATCTCGCGTTAACGTCTATCAGGCGCGTTCGCGAGGTGGCCGGCAATAGGGCGGACCTGTCTGTCGCCCGTGCCGTGCAGGACGCTCCGCCCCAGTTTCAAGGGCCGGGCGTGCTTCCAAGACCCTCTCAGAACAGTCGTGTGCGCAGCGGCGCCAAAAAACGAGCTCGGTCGGCCAGGCCAACAGCAGCCACGCCGTATGGGGCAGACATCCAACACTCCGGAGTATCGCGCGAAAGCGAGTCGCGCGGCCGCCATGGCGGGCAGCCACTGGAACGCCCCCAAACGACTCCTATTTGGTTCGTAGGGCCTCGATATCTTGATGCGCGAGACGCAGAGACATCGGAACCGCAAGATATGGGGCCACCATGCGGCCGCGGCTGGGTATTGCATGCAGCGCGACGAAAGATGGAAACATCACCGGGATCCGCTCGCGCGGGCGACGTCAGCAGACACGGCTGGCTGAACGTACCGGGAGCCGCCCAAGCCACCCAGGGAGGTTCTGTTGCATCCAGGCTGTGCACCACCCAAACACGACAAATCGTCTATAAATGCATGCTCTGCTAGGAAACAACACGACATGAGGCCTGACGGGTTGGGCGCGGAGTCTCAGGCAGCCCAGGAATTGACTAAAAATGTGGAATTAGGGGATTGTAACCACCACCACAATGGGAAAGCCACGGTCTCCTCCCATAGGTGAGGGTGCGACAAGGAACACAGATCACCAGATCAATATGTTTAACGGCTCTCCAAATGCGCATGCAGGTTCCCTGCACCTCGTCCTTACCGGAAATCCTCCACCCGGCGTGGTGCTGCAAACAGAAGGAGCACGAGGCATTTGATATGTAGGCGGACGTCTGTGGAGCCGGGAGTATTGCGACTGCCCGGGATCAACCCGACAGCACTGTCAGAACGCCACTCAGCAGGTCTCTATGTTCGACAAACAACCGACGTTACACCCGCCAAGATCGCCTGGATAAAGCAGATCAGCGGCGCTATATCAGACACACAGGGGCGACGACCACCAAGGATAGGCTCCGTGCCCAGAATTGCCGATCTTCTCCCGATAAGCGCAGGCCCAGCAAACGGATCCGGCATGCTCCACGCGCCGAGGGCGTCACTCCTCTCCGCCGCGCGTAATAGTCCCAAGCTACACAACCTGTTTGACAGGGAGATGTTAACGTGGGCTTGTTTCATAGCTGAGGGAACTTGTCCTCATAGGCGCGGATATGGCATAGTGACGGAACATCGGTCCGCTTACCTCTTGGACAGCCCCCTTATGGCGGCGGGGCCATTAATGAGCTATTCAGCAGGAGGCATGGCGAGTCTAGTAATCTCCCCGTTTGTCCTGCTCAACACTATGCCCAGAGACCCCAGCCCCCGAAGACCCCTGCGGAAATGAGCAGGGGTCGTTAGCTCACGTGAAGCTTGCTGTTCGTCCGGCGCCTGTGATGTAGGTGCCGGCGAGCGAGAATGGGAAGCGCCACAGTATAGAAAAGGGAACAACGCCACCACGGGGCTCGAAAGAGTGCCCGCAACGTGGTGGTGTCGACTCCGATCATCTGAACGTAGTCGCAGACACCCTGCCTCCCGCGAAAACGAGGAGGCGAGGTAAGAAGAGAAGACTCTCCCCCCCCCAGCGGAGGGAGGAGAGAGAGGAACCGCCCCAACGGGGAGCGAGGGTCTAGGAAAAGGAAGACCCCTCCGCCGGACTACTCCCCTCGACGCCGAAGAGGGCGGAGAGGAGTGGCCAAACAGGGCCAAGCGTCCGGCGAAATCGTAAGTTCGGATATCAGAGTAACTCATGATGTTCCTTTGTTGCACAGCTTTCCCTAATGTCGAACGTAATTATGCAGCCCGCCCCGGGCCGAATTCAACGAATCGTCGGGCGGCTCCCTGGACTCATCGGACGTGAACTCAGTTCCGCCCGCTGTCTCCCCCCGCACTGCAGACGACGCCGAAGTGGCGTCGCGACAAGCTCCGGGGCAGGAGGAGGTGGTCCCGGAGGAGCCGCAAGGCAACCTCCCGGACTCCAGGAGTGAAGGGGATAAGGCCCCCCAGGGCTCCAAGTCCGGCTTTGTGCCGGACACCGCGCCGGAATCTTCCACAGTTCCGGACCGCGGTAGGCGAACTCCTTCCAAGAGGAGCAAGCCTTCTGAGCCGGCGGCCTCCGTCCAACCGGAGGTGCCGGACAATCTGCTGGAGGTGCTTGACGGCGCCTCCATCGACGAGGGGCACCGTACTATTATGAGTACGGTGATCCAGAAGGTTCAGTCCGCCAAGAGCGGACTGACTGAAGCTTGCGCTAGCCTTCTAACAGGCTTCGAGGTAAGTAAAAATATGTAAAAATATTACCGCATAGACAGTAGCCCCTGATGCTCTGTTTGGCGTTCGGAAAGAAAAGCCGAATAGAGGATCTATTAAATATCGCAGGAGTCTAACGTCAATATGCGTATGCAGGCTTCGCTGCTATCCACCGCCGCACTCTCGGACCGCAGAAGCTCCGGTAACCTTGACCAAGCGACGGCTTGCGGCGCAGAACAAAGAACGCGTGTGAGCAGATTAGATATGTCACGCAAAAAAGAAAGTAGCCTTATGAGCTAACGTGAGGCTGGACTCTATCCGGCAACTCAACGACGGCACATGACTAACCAACGATCTTAATGGTTACTGTGCGTGGATATTTGTAGAGGCGGCAGGCCATATGCGTCCCACCTGATTGATGAAGCCCAGTCTGGGCGACACCCCTTCAGAGCAGGCTCTGTCTCTACATAGCCCAAGACGCTCTCCTCCTAGCGCTACCCTCGTTCACGAAATACCTACGGTAAATCCTGTCTGGTGTGCTTAGGCTCGTCTACACACTCATATCCTCACACAGCAATCAATAAAAGTTTATACCACAGTTCCTCTTCACTTATAAAAACTCCTCTATAAGTGCTATGCACGTACCTATCATGACTGATCATCTCCCATATGCTGTGTGTTCTATCTGTTATCGAGTGTGCATACAATTTCTTCATCCCGTGTCTTCACGTAAAAGAGAGGAACATGTGGGCTCCTTAAAATGCATTTCACGTCCATCTCCTGATAATATCTTAATCACAGTAGTATTATAAATCACTTCCTAAAACCCAAGATCGTGCAACTTTAAGCTCCTCCTATTGAAAGCTTCTCTCACTCAATCATATTTGCCGGAGTCCTCATTCTTATATAGTGAGCTTGTTAACTGTCAACCCTCCAAATAAACCCATTCTTAATCAATTATAGTCTGTTGATCGCATGTACAATACCTCTGTTCTCTATTTGTCTACTAATGATACCTTATTAAGAATTAGTTTATGATTAATCGTTTAACATATCCGTTTTGAGCCTTGACCTAAATGCCGCTTATATAGTCTCTCATGCCGAGCGGAACATTTTAACTTGTCTCCCCCTTTAGTGACGATTGATGCATCTCGTGGCCCGGGTCATCTTAAGTCGTGATGACGATCATCAATAATGCTCTCCGCCCTCCATCTTATATCATCTCGCATTATTTATTACACACAAGCGTGAGTATCATATATGCGGTATATTTAAAGCGGGCGAAAGCTTCGTCCCAGTAGTGCTTGATAGCCACTTGAAAATGGGGCGATGTGGAAGGTTAGCTTTTCGCGGCGGAAGTTATCGGGGGAACCGAACATTACTTCTAGCAGGAGAGAACCCGTGCAATGGGCATCCGGGCCTGGCGTTACTCCTTTAAAGGAAGTGTTGCTATGGATTTTTGTTGGGTCCATCCCCATTTTGCGGACTGTGTCCTGATATAGCAGGTTTAGACCACTGCCGCCGTCCATCAGGACTTGTGTAAAGTGGAATCCGTCGATTATCGGATCTAATACCAAGGCAGTCCAACCTGCGTTCCGGATACTTCCGGAGTAATCCTGATGGTCGAAGGTGATCGGTTTTAACAACCAGTGGCGAGACTCCTTTGTGATAGGCCGCATGGCGCGTATCTCTATAGGCGCCACTCTGTTTTTCCCTTTTGTCACGTGAAGTAAGTTTACTGTTTTGACTTCTTGTGGGAAATTCTTTTGTTTCCCGGTGCTCTGCTTGTGGGGTTCGTCATCGTCCTCACTTGGTGTATCGAGCCCCTTGTGTTCGGCGTTGAGTTTGCCGGATTGCTTGAAGACCCAACATTCTCTGTGGGTATGGTTTGCAGGCTTCCCGGGAGTGTGTGATTTGACATATTTTGTCCAAGATTTTGTTTAGGCTAGATAGCTCGTCCCTGTTATCCTTGAGGGGCAGCTTTTTCTGACCCTGCCGAGAGCTTTTGAATCCGGTGTTGACTGTCGTGCTCTTCGGGCTGTTTCCCTTATTCCGGCTGCTGGTCCTTGCTGCGACGTTTCCCGTTTCCGTCCCTGACTTCGGATGTACTTGGGTCGCTGGTGCTGCATCTTGCCAACCAGCTGTCCTCTTTTTTTTTTTTTTTTTCTTGTTTTTCTTTCATTTTTTTGTGTTGTCCACGCGACAAAACGGTCAGGAGCGGTGAATCGCCATTGGTCTTGCTGTCGGCCGTGGGCGCGACCACTGCGGCCCTAACGCGAGGGTGAAACTGCCTAAGCTGGCGGCCGACAGTCGACGATAATCTGGTTCTGTTGAGGAAGAAAAGCCCGGGTCCAGACTAGCAGGGGGACCGTGCGCGGTACTTGGTGTATCTACGGTCTCGAATTATATGTCCGTCATCCAGTGGCGACAACGGGCGGCTGGAAAAGCACGCGCCCTCTGGCACAAAGTATCTCAGAGCGCTTACTCATCCGCATCGGCCACAAGGCGCGGGTGCTTCGGGGAAGCTGCAAGAGATCGTGCCCACGCGGAGCTTAGGTAAGTATAAAGGAGAGCGTCGTGCCGCCGAAGCACGCGCATGAATAGAGTGAGGGATTCATTGTGTATGCGCGCAATTCTGCTGTGCGCCAGGGAGCGGGGCGCCTGGCAGACACCGTTGCGGCGGCTGAACGCTTCGCCCCCTCGGCGGCGTAAAAGGCCTAATTCCAGCACCGCTATCGCGTGGGACTGCGGGTGCCGCAAGCCCCTGGTGAGGTGGTGTGCGAGAGGCGCGTTGTCGGAGGCCATTCTGGGGAGGGTTCACTACGTTGACTGAACGTTCGCATACAGCTCGGGTGCGGTACTTCGGTCGCACCAGGTGGAGAAAGCGGGCGGAGCCGCGGGGAGCGAATCCGCGCCAGGGCGCAGGCTTGGCGCGGTGGTGCCCGAAGTCGCTGGTGGCCCTCGTGCGTCGCCCGTTGAGTGCCCGTGGCGGCGGGAGCCTAACAAGGGGGGTGACCTGGGTGATAAGGTGGACGTGGAGTGAGAGAGCTTCGTAAGCCGCATACGAAGACGAAATTCGACCAGCCGAGCGGCGGCGAAGCTCGGCGGGGCGAGGTCGCCCGAGGTAGGAGCACTCGCCACAGCGGGTGGGCCGTGTGAGCTAACAGCGTAGCTCGAGAAGGGAGTTCGTTGCTCGTCGCAGTGTCACGTTGCCCCGCCGCCTGGGCTTTTGTGCGGACGCGGCAGGCGGGCGGACGAAGTCGTCTGAATATGCGTGTTCCACCAAATGCGGACGTCGTGAGGTCATGGGTTGACATGAACGCCTCCGCTCGTGCTCCTCTCCACTCCCTGGGCGAGCCGTCGCCCAAACGTGGGTTCCCAGTGTAATCTAGCTTAGATCCGGCGGAAGCCGATGGCGGTTAAGTTGAACCTGTTAAAATTGATATACCTTTCTCAATGATAGTGGCTGCGGTTTCTCATCAAATAGTTGCAGGAGGGCAGATGCCCGTAGTCGGGGTCTTGGCGTCGGCCCGCACCACCCGCTCCGCGTGCCTGAGTGTCACAAAATATTGCGCCACTTGTTGCGGCTATGAGAGATGGCCAGTCGTCGGCTTCTGCCCCCGTCCACTAGTGCTGGGGTGTTCGGGATAAACCTGAGCGCTCTTTTTCCCATAGTTGGGTCCTTCGAGGGAGGCGCTCAGCACAACGAACCAGGCAATCGGACTATAATGCTTGAACACTCTCACTTAGCCATAGAACTCTATAATTTTAAATTTCGGCGAAGCCCCTAGTTCGGAAGACCGAGTTCGGGGCGCTATCCACGCCTTGGCCGGACAAAGCCAGCTCCTCGCTCGAAGCGGCATAAGCCTTTAGGGACTCGAAAAACCTCTCGAACAGCGACCGGTCTCTCGCCACATCATGACAGTCAGTTTTAGCTTTCTCCACTGAGGTGCTTAACCCAGCTGAACCGGGGCACAATCGCAGTGGTTCTCCTAGTGCTACCTTAGCCGATAGAGCGGAACGTAAGGCACCAAAACATAGGAGCCGGGCAAACCCAACTATTGACCCAAAATCATGGAGCTGGATGCAACGATCGCAACTATAGTGACCTATAATATGTTCGGAGACCGATGTAGCATAATTAGTCAGGCCAATATACCAAGTTCAGGCGATGCTGGGATCCAGCTACTTGTGAAGTGTATGTGGACTTCACAAACCAGAATCCCACCTCCCCACTCGCAGAGATCCCAGGCCGAGTGCCCCAAGGGGTACTGAGCCCCTTGCTATGTGTTGCGCGTACCATCGCTGTAAACGCCCGGCGCTCATACATGTGCAATGGATATACGGCAGGGATGAACGCAGACACTAAGTGGAAAAAAGGAGAGGGACGGCCGATCTGGAAATACCCAAGCAGCACAAGGGAGGACTTAAGACAGAAGCTAACGCCATGTTGCTATAGACGAGGCTATGCGAACCGCGCATTGACCCATCAAAGAAACGAAACGTAGCCACACTCGGTGGCGGTGTAAGCCAAGAGCGCTCCGGTATTGCACTATTCGAAAGTAGGTGGGCTTCCTGACCCAGGGCAGGGCGCGACGAGTATTTACTGAACCTAATTTACAAGACCAGCCGCACTAGTGGGTATTACGCGCTCCATAACAGGGAGAATCCCGACCCCTGAGGAAGGTTTCCATAAGTGCGGTGCATTGGCGGCCCTGTCCGTGGATGGCCATCCTGTGGGGAGTTGGATCACATCATTCGGCATGCAATTGTCGGATCGCGCGCGAGTAGTGCAATTGGGGCGCGACAAGCACTTATGCCAAGGTCTGCCCGGAGCCCAGATAGGGGATGTCGAGCAGCGTAAGCGGGGCAACACGCTAAACAAAACAAAAATTAAAAAAGAAGCCCCGGGCAGAAGCACCTACTTAACATTTCTAAGGCGCGTGAAGAAATGGTCTTATGCCGTGGCGACCGTGGCTCAGTTGGAGATGTGGGATGCCCCCGCCCCTTCGCAGACCCCTGTGCGGCGGCAGATCGACCACAATAGATGTTACTGCCTCAAAGTTGACATAACCATAGGGAGTTCAGTGTACGCAAGGTACTGTTGTCTTGCTCATTAAATCGAACCCGCAAGGAAAGGAAGGCTCGGGGTGTGGTGGGGGGCCCCCAAGCAGATTGGCAGCTACGCAGTTGCATACGAAAAGTAAGGACTACAAGTGTTTAGTGTAGCCACGGGTGGTTCGCTGGCCTGTGCGCCGTCCTCCCTATTGCGAGGTGAAAACCCGACCTGCGCCGTTGCTGTAATAGTTGGGTCATGAAGTGTGTCTTTGCTTTTTTATGATACAAGAGGAGTCCCTGTACTGTTAGCGAAGCACCCGTGGAGTGGCATATCTATGAGAAAGAGCTTCGCATACACCCTCTCCTTTGAATACCTGCCCTTCATGTTTTCTAAGAGTATTCTCTCTTACGCTCCTAAGTTGCTGACTACATACCTCCGTTTATCATACCGTGTGTATCTGTGTGTCTAGTTCATGTATGCCTCCTGTTTACTAATGAGGCGCATGGAATTCTACCTAATCTACTCTCCTATTTTCCCAACTTGCTCTTCATCACAAGAATCTTTCCCATCCGCCTGACACATACGATCTATTCAACTTTTATCTTCATATCCAGAGTACTGGATCCCAGTTTTAGTCCTATACAAGACACCCCCTAATTCTTCCGAGCCGTTGGAGATAAGTCGAGATTACTCTGTTAGCTCTACTATGATCGAATTGTGCGATATGCGCACGCAAGACCACGTAAATGTTCTGAGTCTGTATGTTGGGGAATGTAGCACACGCAAGATCGTGATGCATAGCAACGAGAGGGGAGAGTTGTCATGTACCCTTGTAGACCGACAGCGGAAGCGTTAGCACAACGCGGTTGATGTAGTCGACGTCTTCACGGCCCGACCGATCAAGCACCGAAA